>NW_027185698.1:12379310-12391810 GCF_028583685.1 Petaurus breviceps papuanus
AAGGAAGGAAGGAAGGAAGGAAGGAAGGAAGGAAGGAAGGAAGGAAGAAAGGAAGGATGAAAGGAAGAAAGGAAGAGAGAGAGAGAAAGAAAGAGAGAAAGAAAGAGAGAGAAAGAAAGGAAGAAAGAGAGAGAAAGAAAGAAAGAAAGAAAGAAAGAAAGAAAGAAAGAAAGAAAGAAAGAAAGAAAGAAAGAAAGAAGGAAAGAAGGAAAGAAGGAAAGAAAGAAAGAAAAAGAAAGAAAGAGACCAGGCTGTAAGGTGAATGACCATTGGTCTTTGGCAAGATCTGGAGAAACAGTCTCAACAACTGAAGAAGTGTTTGATTTTTTTCAAAGCTGAGGTGAAGGGCTTGTGTGCAAAATGAATGAGGACCAAGGAAGAGGCCAAAAGGAGGGGGAGAGGAAGGAAAACTAGAGCTCACTTAATTTACTGAGGCAGCATCATTCAAGGACAAATGAATTCTCTTTTGATTCAATTTAAGGGTTTGTTTCAATTAATACCCAGAAAAGGACAAACCAACTGACTAATTAATCTTACATATAATGCTAAATGGTGAGGAATTGCTAATGGTGGTAAGGACTAAACTAAAGAGGAAGACACTTAACAAGAACCCAACTTGAAAAGTGAGTCAGTAATACATTAAGAGAAAAAGAATAATAATGAATTGGCAATCACAACTACTGAAAAAATCAAGGTTATCAATAGAAACTGAAGTGAACAGTCCATTTTATAGAAATATGAATATATGATGCCATGAAAAATAAAAAGAGCAAAAAGGAATACAACAATTATCAGAGGAAAGTGATCGATTTTTCATAACAGTTCTTTTGAGATTTTTTTAAGTTAAAATAATTTATAAATATTTTTGTATATAAATTGTAATTGTATTCCAACATTGTGATGCAAGAGTCTAGAAATTATAGTTTTACTCCTATGTCTACCCCAATGTAACTTTGGTTATGTGATTTAGCCATGTCAGATCTCAGTTCCTTAATCTACAAAATCAGGGAATTAGAGTCGGGTAAATGATCTCTAAGGTTTTTTTTGTTTTGTTTTGTTTTTTTGCTGTTTTTGTTTTGTTTTTTTCTTCCCTACTGTAAAAGTATGATCTCTGGATGTTCAGCATGTAACTGCTCTCTCTCTCTCTCTCTCTCTCTCTCTCTCTCTCTCTCTCTTTCTCAACATACCACATGAGAAGTTAAAGAAAATGGAGAGTCACACAGATGGAAGGATTTTACTTAGGAATTTTGAAAGAGCTGAATAGTAAAACTGACAATACCTGAAGGGCATGATAACAAATATGATGAGAACACTTTCAGATCAAGAGACAATAAAGATTTTAGGACATATAGGACTAAAATCAAAAAGGAAATCAAATGTTTTTGTTTTATTTTGTTTTCTTTTTCCCTTGAAATTTTATTATCTTATAGTAGAGAAGAACATTGTTTTGGAAAAATGAAATCTGACTTTAAGGCCCTGGCATAACATTATTAATTGAAAAATCTTAAACAAGTGATTTTTCTGAATCTCAGTATCCTTATCTGAAAAAAAAGATATTTTTGCTATTTATTCACCAGTGGTGCTGTTTTTGAGTCAAATATATGAAAAGCATTTTGTAGTGACAAAGCACTATTCAAGTTAATGATAATTCTCTTTTTGTTTTTAATAAAGTAAAAAAGTCTTTGTAATTAACTTCCATATGATATGAAAGCACTCTGCTTTTTAAGTCTTTTCTTGTAAAGATTATCCTTCATATATATATATATATGCATGTATAAATGTGTGCATATATAATATACACATATGATTCAATATAAAAATCTATGGATTTTATCATGTTTTATTGAGTGCATTTGTGTTTATGTGTAGAAAGAAGGTGTTTTTTTTTTTTCAAAACCAGGGCACTTTCATACACAAGACTACCCTGATAATTGGAATTGCATCTTTACAATTCACCAAATGCAATAAAGTTCTGAATGTCAAAACCTTATTACAACAATCTGGATATGTAAAGCAAAGATTTCAACATTTTAATATAGATTGAGGCTCGCTAATATAAATAGGACCAAATATTTTCTTGTCTCAAAAATATTATTATTGGGAAATCATATCATCTTGCCCTTCTGAGATATTGTTGTCATTCAGATGCAGGCAGGAAGATTTTATTTGAATAATGTTTATTGTATATTGTGCTATGTGATTATTTGTCCAACTCTCAGTTTTACCGTACTTTCCTTTATGAGTCAGTTTCATAGAATTTAGGCCACACCAGAACAAGAATACTCTCTATTGCATATTTAGAACCTTGTTTAAATAACTCTAGTCATTTAGAACTCATTTCCTGAAGCAAACTGCTATACTATCAGGGATCTATTCAGTTTTGGTTAAGAATTCTTTTTCCCCAAATAACCTAATACTCTAATAGAGATCTGATCTAATCAATTTGGGCAATCATTCCAATGATGGAGATTGCAACCATCCATCAGTGATTCCCAAAGTATCATGATGCATGTCTTTTTTCTTAAAGAATTTCCTGGATAATTCTATAAATTATCCAGTAGATCATTCTGAATTCCTGTAGAATCTTCATGATGACATCCATATCATCATTTTTTTAAAACAAAAAATAACTGCTTCCTTACTGGGTCCAAGTCTTTGATCCTTGGGAAGAGTTTCTTTTCTATTCTGTAGATAGTAAGCAACTATTGTCCTCTTGGATGGTCCAGTGTTATTTTTTTTCTGGAATATACTTATGATTGCCTTTGCTAAATGTTTAGTTATGCATCTTCTTCCTCTGATCTGTGCCATTCTTTTCTTTATTCTATTCTTCTGACACAATTTGGCATTCTTTTATCTCTCTGCATTGCCTTATCATTCTTCTTTCCTTTTAAATGGAAATCTTTCATCCATTTGAAAAATAGCATTTTTTTGTTCCTCAGTTATTCCATTTACAAATGAAGGAAATATCATTCATGAATAGTTAGGGTTAATTTTCTGTATTTCTTTTTTCAAATTTTCAAATAAAATTTTTGGTAATAGTGCAAACTGTTATTTATTTAGCCACTGGTGAGTGGTGTGATTGTTAATGAAAACTCAGAGTATAATTAACAATTACACAATCACCACATTTCATCATGCTGGGATTTTCTTTTTGTGGAAATCAATCATTTTCCTCCCTGTAGTGTTTCCTTCTGTTCCTCATCATTCCTTTCTTATGAGACTCCTCATCCCCTCCCCCAACAACAACAAAAAAAACCACCTTTTTCCTTTCTTTTTCTCTCTTTAATTTTTTTTCCAAATCTTAATCTGGGTGTGGGGGGGGACAGAACAAAAAATGATCCTTCTTGATTAAAGGATGAAAAGTATCAAGTGAGAAAGAAATAAGAAATCAGTACAGAATCAAAATCAGTATCACAGTTGGAAGGAAACTCAGATCATTCATTCTACAGAATCTCAGCATTGAAAAGGATCTCGAAGGTCATCTAGTCCAATTCAAACCTAAATAGCTAGTCCTTCATCAGACACAGTCCTGAAACTCATTTCTGTTCCTAATATTTCCTATTGTTTGGATGTTTTGTTTTGGGTTATTTTTTGTTGTTGTTGTATCTGCCTCTCTGAAATATTTGTTCATTTTTTTTTTTCTGATATCTAGACCAAGTCTAATCCTTTCTTCATGAAGTGACTTTTTACACACCTAAAGATAGCTCTCTCTTTTTTTTTACCTTGGTCATTTGTTTTTGTTGTTGGTTTTTGCTGTTTTTTGGAGGATGGAAAGCAGGGCATTGGGGTTAAGTGATTTGTCCAAGGTCACATGGCTAGTAAGTGTTAGTATCTGAGGTCGCGTTTGAACTCAGGTCCTCCTGACTTCAGGACTGGTGCAGTGCTCTATTAGCTATGCCATCTAGCCACCCCGAAAGACAGCTATGTTATCTTCTTTAATTTTTTAATTATTTTGCATTCTAAATGTTCTCAGTTCCTAAGACTGGCCTTACAAAAGGTATTGTTTCTATTCACATTTACTATCCTTACCATTCTTCATTACTTGTAAATGTTCTTCCTAAAATCTGGCCACAAGTAGTCTAGCTATGACCTGAGTACAGCAGAGTACAATAAGACTCTCACAATTTTTGTTCTAGACATTCTGCCTGTCTTAAAGCCAGCATAAATTGAGATTTTTGAGTGTCATATCACAATGTTACCATATTTAGCACCTAGTCTATCCAAAGTTGATTTTACCCCTCACAAACTGTTGTCTCTCTCAGCTTCACCTTCCTAGGCTTCTTTGTTTTACTTTAAAAATTATATATATATATATATATATATATATATATATATATATTCAAAGGCTTTACAATGATCTTTATGGAAGTTTTTATATTTGACCCATCATTCTAACATATTCATAATCTGTTGAATTCTTGCCACTTCATTCAATAATCCATCACGTCATCTGCATATGAATTAATCACTATTTTTATATTGCTGTCTGAAGATTGCTAAACTTCTAAAGAGTATTGAGCTAAGGACAGACACTTAGAAAACTGCACTAGAAAACTCCTTCCAGTGTGACATCAGTATACAAATGAATAGACTTTAGGTCATATCATTAAATCACATATAAATACCCCTATGTCTACTATCATCTAGTACATATTCCTCCAACTCGTCAACAGGAAAATCATGAAAAAGTTTGTCAAATGCTAACATTCAGTATAACTAATATTCAAGGTACATAAATCTGATAATGAAATAGAAAGGATTCATGTTTAGTCATGTTGGATTCTTGTAATCTGCCTAGCAACTTTGCTCTCCTCACCCAACAAAAATAGTAATACTCTGCTTAAATCTTAAATTCTCATAAAACCATACTGGATTTGAGTGACTATCATTTCTCTTTCTGAATGTATACATATTATTCTTTTAAAAACATGCTCTAAAATTTATGTAAGCATCACAGTTGAGTATAACAACTTATATTTTGAAGACTATTCTATTTCTGTTTATTGACTACACTAAAGCCTTTTGACTATGTGGATCACAACAAAATATGGCAAGTACTCAACAAAATGGGAGAATCATATTATTTTACATGTCTACTGAGGAAACTTTATGAGGGTCAAGAAACAATAGTTAGAACTGAACATGGGATTGTTGATTGGTTTAAGGTTGGAAAAGGAGTATGACAAGGCTGTATAATGCCACTTTAATTATTATTACTAGTGATCAGGGTTAAGTAACTTCCTCAAGGTTACACAGCCAGTTATTTCTGGGTGTGGTGCTAAGTGTCTGAACCCGGGATTCGATCTCCAGGTCATCCCGACACTGGAGCCGGTGCTCTTACTCTCTGTGCTACCTGGCCGCCCACACTTTAATTACTTTACTTATATGCAGCATACACCATGAGAAATGCTAGAAGAGATGAATGAAAAGCTGGAATTAAGGTTGGCAGGAGAAATATCAACAATCTCAAATTTGTAAATGATAATGGAAGAAACTGGAGAAGAATTAAGAAGTCTCTTCATGAGGGTTAAAGAGTAGAGTATCAAAGCTGGTTTGAAGCTTCATATCCAAAAAATCCCAATCTTGGAAGCTGGTCCCATAACTTCCTGAAAAATAAAGGGAGAAGAAATAGAAGCAGCGTCAGACTTTATATTCTTGGACTCAAAGATCATTGCAGATGACAATTGCAGCCATGAAATTAAAAGGCACTTGTTCCTTGGAAAGAAAGTTATGTTAAATCTGGACAGCATATTAAAAATAAAGAGATATCACTTTGCCAGCAAAGATCCATATAGTCAAAGGTATGGTTTTTCCAAAAGCAATGTATGTCTTTTGAGAGTTGTACTATAAGAAAAACTGAACACCACCGAATTTACACTTTGGATTTATGGTGCAGATGAAGACTTTTGAGAGTCCCTTGGATAGCAAGGAGGTAAAGTCATTCAAAACTTAAAAGAAATTTATGTAGGCTCTTTACTGGAAGATGAAATACAGAAACTGAATCTTAAATATTTTGACCAAATAATGTGAAGACAGTATTCAATGGAAAACCCATGATTCTGGGAAATATTGAAGGCAAAAGGAAAAGGGAACGGCAGAGGATGAGATGGATAGATAGTTAGTATCATGAAAACAAGGAACCTGAATATGGACAGACTCTGAGAAATAGTGGAAGTGAGAGTCCATGGGGTCACAATGAGTAGGAGATGATTGAATAACAACATATTTCCTTTAAAAAAGAGAGATGTATGCTGATCCCCATTCTTATGTTATCTCTTCCATTCACCATGATATTTGAAAAATCATTAAATAGTAGCCCAGAAAAGCATGTAATTTTTACTTGATGACCATAGAATGAGGTCTGTCTGAGCCTGAGAACTTAAATTTACAGAGTACAGATAATTGTTCTCTTATTAATACTTCATTTCCATTCATTTTGTCTCTTTGTTAACCGATTTCTTTTGTTTCTATTCCATGATTCCAGTTCAAATATCTTTCTCCTTGAAAGAGAAAATAAAGGAAAAGAAATTAAGAGTGAAATACTGCTGACTTTCCATTTTAAGTAGTTTACCTTCAACTGAGCAGTAAGAAGAATACTACATGCACCTTAAGGAATTCAATGTTTTTTACATGGTTTCACAAACATTTAACAGTAAGTATTTAAGTACATACCACATTCCAAACAATGTGCAGCATTGAGGATAAAAGTCCAAAGAGTGGTACAAACTCTACTCATAAGGAGCTTACATTCTAGTGAATAATCCTGCTTCTAAGGAAGGACAGAGAGAATAAAACATCTATGTAGCACCTCCTGAATGTCAGGCATTGTGATAATAATTTTTACAAATGTTGTCTCATTTGATCCTCACAACAACCCTATGAGATAGGTTCGATTACTATTCTCATTTTACAGTTGAGGAAACTAAAGCAAATAGAGGTTAAGTAACTTGCCCGGGATGACACAGATAATAAGTATATGATACTTGATTTGACCTCAGGTCTTCCTGATTCCAGACCCTTTTAGCTGCCTGTTAACATATGCAGCATACATATAAAGTTAATAAATACAAACATAAACAAAGTGTTTATATATAAAGTAATATGGCAGGAAGGGAACTGGCTTCTGATTTACCAATAGTGATAATTAATATTTTTTTGAGGAAGAAGGCAGGGCAATTGGGGTTAAGTGACTTGCCCAAGGTCACACAGCTAGTACATATGTCAAGTGTCTGGGGCCAGATTTGAACTCATGTCCTCCTGATTCCAGGGCCATTGCTCTATTCACTGTACCACCTAGCTGCCCTGATAGTTAATATTATTGATAAGTCACAAAACTATCCCCATCACATTCCAGACAAAAAGAATCTGATCTGGCAGGTAAACAAATGTCTGCTTCAAAGTTGCTCTTCAAAGAAGCAATAAGCCCGCAATAAATGGCCTCTCATTTAGTGTCATCTGCTGGTCCATAACTTCACTTCTTGGAAGAGGGCTAATGATATAATTTATCATGCCATCCAGCTCTGTACCCAGACCCTTATACCATCTACTCTGACATTGTGGTAGTGCTTTTCCTCAACTAAACTAGCAATAACCTCACTAAACTTCTAGAATTCATCTTTCTTTTCCCTGCAGAAGTGAATTTGACACAGTTTTTTACTTCTTCCACCTCTTGCACTAGTTATAGAATAAGTACAAGCATATCTACCACTATCCCTTCCCCCAGATGAATAAGAAATGCTTTTATCTTATCCAGTTATCTAGTACATAACTCCAACACACACACACACACACACACACACACACACAATTGCCCCTCTGGAAAAAAAAAACACAAAACTCATATGACTATTTATAACTTGGATTTCTTCCTTAGAAAATTGCCTATCCATATCTTTTGATCTTTTATCACCTGGGTAGTGGTTCACAATCTTATAAATTTGAATCAGTTCCTCATATATCTTAGAAATTAGACTTCTATAAGAGAAACTTGCTGCAAAGAATTGACCCCTCCCCTTATGAATTTTATACACTGACTCTATTTGTGCAAAACCTTTTCAATTATATGTAATAAAAGCTGTCCATTTTATTCTCTGTTATCCTCTTTACTCCTCCCCCACACTTATTTCTTAAAAAATAAACTTTTCCTTAACCCAGAGACCTGAAAGTTAGTTTTTTCCTTGTTCCTTTGTGTCTATGTGGTCATCATTTTTGTTTAAGTCATATTTCCATTTGGCTCTTAAATTGTGTAAATTGTTAGTCTCTACCTTGTTTTGTCTAGAGAACTTTTCAGTTTTCCTAGAAGCTCTGGTCAAATTTTGAGTCCTTATCTCAGTGACTTGCATTTTGGGTTTTATCAAATTCTATCTACAAGATTCATTTGCTTCTCTATATTATGGATCTATTTCCATTGTTTGACTTCTTTACTTCTTAACCAATATTTTGACCTAAACAGTTTTCATTATTACTGCTTTGTAATATTCTTTGATATCTAGTACTGTTAAGAACTCTTCCTTCCCACTTTTTTCATTATTCCCTTTGAGATTCTTGACCTTTTATTCCTTCATATGAATTTCATTATTAATTCCTCTGACTTTTTAAAGTAACCCTTTGACAATTTAATTTATATGTCACTGAACAAATCAAATTAGCTCTATTAATTTTATATATGTATATATGTTTATATATAATGTATATATATGTATATGTGTGTATGTGTATATATATATATATATATATATATATACTTCCCTTTTCCCCTACTGTGCTCCATTCCTATACCCTCCCCTTTACCTTTGCTTTCTTCTTTTAAGATGATTAAAAAATAACAAAACCAGCCCTAGGTCCCCTGTCTTATTTAACTCCTATGACACTGGATGATATTAGGGCTCTGAAAGGACACATATCATCTCTCCCTATGAGAATATAAACACTTATTCCTTATTTTCCCCCTTCTGATTGCTCACTTGTATGTATTTTTTATGCTTCTCTTGACCCTTATATTTGTAGTTCAGAGTTACTACTTAGCTCTCATCTTTTCATTACAAAGGTTTAGAAGTCCTTTATTTCATTTATGGTCTATTTGTTTTTCCTCTTTAGGAATACAGGGGTGTGAAAGTGTCAGCATATTGAAGTTAAGGGCACATTATGAAGAACTTTAAGTGACAAGTAAATTATTTTACATTTGATCCTGGGGTTAATAAGGAAATCATTGTGTAGTGGAGTGACATTTTCAGACCTATAATTTCAATAAATTAGTTGGGAATCTGAGTGTAGGATGGATTAGAGTGGGGAACTATGTTAGATACATAGATAGATAGACATACAGATAGGTAGATAGATGACAGATTTAATCTATCTACATATATACATATATATATATGTATCCCTACTGCTTATGCACATAAATATAGATCTACAAGTACTTACATGTGTATATTTGCATTAACTTTATATTTATACTATATATACTTTTATATATGCTGGATGTCCCTCTCATTAGAATGTAAGCACATTGTGAACAAGGATTGTGACATTCTTTTTACTTGTATACCCAGCGGTACTGGCACCTAGTACTTAAAAATGTTTGTTAATTAATTGATTTTCTGCCAACAGTCCAAACAGTAAGCAAATAATAAAGCAAAAAATATGATTAAATAAGCATCATAGCCCAGCAAATAAAAGGAAAAGGGAGCAATAGTACCATTGTCATTTTCCCATACATGAAGTTGTAGAATTCCTTCCAAATTCCTATTCTAGTGGTAGAAGAAGACTCATTTTCAATTTCCAATGTGATTGCATTGTGGTTCCAGCACTTCTCATTACTCCATCTTTCCTCAATATGCTTTTCTTCAGTACTCCTTGTCTCCACCATTTGTTGATCTTTTGTCAAGGTCCCAGATCCCCAGGCTACTTCTATATTGTTCTGTTTATAGAGACAGCATCCTATGAAGACCCATCTTTACCAATTACTTTCTGAAATCAATAATATCCTTCATGATTTATCTAATGATTTTGTTGCTGCCATCTGCAGAAAAAGTTATTTTGCTCCAGCTTTTTCTCCTTCCAAGGGAAGAATATATAGAGGACCACAGTCTTCAACTAACTCCATAAACAATAGTGTAGCAGAAACATACTCTCTCTCCACTCCTGCCATCCCCACCCAGAACTAAAATATCACATTCTAAATCTTTCTAAGTCTTGGATTCCTTTTGAGATACTTTGTACAGTGGTGTCAAAGGAGGTAACATAGCAGTATAGTCCCATTTAAGGTCAAACAATCAACATTTATCAAGTACCTCCTACATGCTAGACACTGTGCTAAGTGCTAGGGACACAAAAAGAGGAAAAAAGACAGGCCCTGCTCTCGAAGAATTTATAATCCAAGGAGTTATGAGACTAATATTGGTCCTTACTTTTCCAAGTCATCTTAAGGGTATAAAACACTTCAGCAATAAGTAAGCATGGGTCACTCAAAAGTGTGAAAACAATTTCATGCTTGTTGCCTCCATTTCAGTTCACCATCTGGAGTCCCCAAAGGCAAATTTTAAGTGGTAACACAGGAATGGCTAAGATACAAGAGCTATTGATTTAGAATTTTCCCTCCAACCTCTGAGGAAGTTGCTGAAGGTCTGAACTGCTTTGGGTAGCCTTGAAATAAGAGAAGCAATTAGTAGACTATTATGAGAAGCCAGAAGTAGATTATCTTAAGTGCTATGTGGTTTATCTTCTAAGAATCCCTTGAGCTCACTGATATTATTATAGCTGGTCTAAGAGTTATTACCAAATATTATTACTCTTCTTTGAGACTACAGTAACTAGCACACTGTCAATTCTTAATTTAGGTGGGTTCATCTTATACAAAACATATTTTAGGAAGCTATCAAGGCCTTCAAAAAAAACCAGCTATCAAGACCTTTTTTTTATTCCCACCCTTTACCTCACAATAAGAAGGCAACCCTTATTTCCAAATGGGTTAGGCAAATACATTCCTTTCAACCTCTACAATTTTCCTGGTAGCCAGGATCTAGGTCATGTAAAATGTCTTGAAGTTTTGCTGAAACCCCAAAAAGTCACTTAGTAACAACTTAAAATTGGAAAAGTTGTGATCTTTGCTTTGTATTTGTACTACCACAATAAAGTTACCTTATCCTATTAAATATATTACCTTCATATTAACTTTAAAGACCACATTTTTTTATCTAGTGTGATAATAAAAGAGAGAATAGTGGATGTGGAGCAAGAAGATCTGGTTTTGAATACTGGACCCCAAATTTTCAGGCTGCATAATCATAGATCTCTCTCTTTAGTTCTCTATGCCTCAATTTTCTCTTATGGAAAATTGACAGAAAGACATTCCCTCTATTTTTCATGGTGTCATTGTTGAAAAGTCATTGGAACCCCTAAAGTAATGCATAAATATGAACTGTGACCTTTGTTAATTTAAAGCATTAAGGAGAGCCTAAGAACATTTGGAAATCTTCAACATAAATGGAGACCGCTCTTTAATATGAACTTGTCCCTTCAAATATGAAAGTTGGTACTCTTAAGTTTAGAGGTAATAAATCATGGATTGGTAAATTCCATCTGGCTGAATTTTTTCCTCCAGAGGAATATAAATAGATGCCAAATGTTACTCTTATTGAGATGAAAGCACAAGTGAGAAAATACAGTTATATTTAAGATACAAAGAAGCATTCATTAGGAAGCAATAATTCAGATATTTTAATACATACAAGTCAGTAAGACATTAAGCTTTCCATATAAAATTCATTCCTTTTAGATTATATATGCTCAATTATGAAAGAAAAAATCAAGTGATTAATCAATAGGTCTTGAGAAAATGATTGCTCTTCATTGCTAAAATATGAATTGATCAGTAGAAATAAAGGCAAAGAGTTATGCAAAAAAATTGCATAATGATGGACCTAGAGACAGAAAGACCTAGGTTTAAATCACACCTTGGACATATTAACTATGGGACTCTGGTCAAGTTGCTTATGTTTTGGGCTCAGGTCTTTATCTCTAAAATAATAGGATTGCATAAGGTGGCCTTTAAAATCCTTTCTGGCTCAAAACCTATGATCCTATGTTGTTATGTAAACAGACAGTATTAGAATAATAGATTTGTAGTTGAAAGACACTTGCCCAGAGACATATAGTTAGCAAATTTGTGAGGCATATTTTCAGTTTTAAAATTGATTTACAGAATAAGGTCAGGCAGAAATAATATTGACAGTGAAGTTTGTGATATTAGGTTACCATCTTTAGCTAACAAGGTTGGGGTAAGAGAACAAAACAGTCAGAGTACAGAAAATTAGGGTTAAAATTGTCACCTGCCTTGCCAAGCAGCCCTATCGTGTGGGATCACACCATTGTGTGATGATCGCACATTCAGATAAGAGAGGTGGTGATAGCATGCTGCAATACAGGTCTGGAAGGAGACTCTTTTTGAGTTATCAATCTTTTCCTTTCTACTAATACAAAATGAAGACCATCTTTCC
>NW_027185698.1:12393752-12406883 GCF_028583685.1 Petaurus breviceps papuanus
CTCTCTCTCTCTCTCTCTCTCTCTCTCTCTCTCTCTCTCTTTTAGTGTCCCAATGCAAAGTTCTATGGGAGACAGTAATTGTTCTCAACAAAATGATCAAACACAACTGAAATGGAAATGGTACCATAGTGACTTTGTTTTAGTGATAATTGTTGCCCACTTGATGATTTTGAGTTCTGTATTGAGAATATCTAATTTCTCAGCCTCAAAAGTCTAGACAAATAGTTAATAGTGACTTGTCAACGATTTCTCATCCGTAAATTTATCTTAACCTTTCATAAACCATATTTTTTGCCTTTTTTTTGGAGGACAATTGGGGTTAAGTGACTTGCCCAGGGTCACACAGCTAATTTTTGTGTTCAGTGTCTGAGGCCGGATCCGAAACCAGGTCCTCTTGACTCTATAGCCAGTGGTCTATTCACTGCTCCACCTAGCCTCCCCCATAAACCATTTTTTAAAAAAAAATTCATCATGTATAGCTTCTTTAGAGTAAATCATTTCATAGTAATAATTGTGCTAAATCAGACATTGTTGTTGCTGTTGCTCTTCTTGTTGTTAAACCTGAGTACTTCAAGTTTCTAGAAACTTCTGTACTTATTTTCTGGGCTCTATGACCAAATTTGTTTGTCTTTCATTATGTCATAGGCTCTTAAAATTTAATACTGACAATATTTCATCTGTTCAGACTAAAGAATCTCTGAACAATCACAATTTTGAAGAATGGTAGATATTTTTCTTTCTGCTTTTATTTATTTCTTTATTTATATTTCTTGTTAATTCTTAGCACTTGACAATCATTTGGATACTGAAGCAATGTACTGGGCTGATGTTCACACAGGAAGAAGTCAATAGAAGAAGTGATTTTAGAGATCAATTAGTCTAATCTCCATATTTTCAAGATGAAGGAGCTTAAATGCAGAAACTATGACAATAAAAACTTATATTTGCATAGCACTTTAAGTGTTACAAGGTACCTACTCCACAATAGCTCTGTGAGGTCAGTAGTATAAGTATTTTAATGATGAGGGAACTTGGGCTCAGGATCTAAATGACTTCCCAGGATCTTACAAAGAGATTTTGGAGCCAGGATTTGAATCTAAGTTAAGAAAAAGGATAAAGATCAAAGGTCGAGGGCTAGAAGGGACCTGAAAATTCGTCTGTTTAAAGATTGCCCATTTGTCAAATGAAGAAACTGAAACCTAGAGAGACTAACTGACTTGCCCAAGGTTACATTAGTAATGAATAGCAAAAAAAACGGTATTCAAATGCTTGTCTTTTTACAATGTCATGCTGCCTCTAAACCAGAAGTCATACCATCTGTTTTTTCTTTGTCCACTGAATATATTCAACTAGATTTTCTCTAAAGTTCACTTCTAGTTCTGGAATCCTAAGTGACTTGGCCAATGTCACATAGCAAGTGCTTGGCAAAGTCATCAGTATAACCCAGGTACCTAACTCTCAGTCAAGTTACCCTGGAATGACTACAGGAGAATCAAGTACAGCATGGAGAACACAGAAATTCTGTTTTCTAGTTTACATGTTCTAGTTTACACAGTTTGATGCTCAAAAGAAAAAGAGTCACTTTAAAAGATTCTTTCTTAAGAGACAGTTGAAAAGTATGTGACCTGAAAGCAAAGGTTTTTGTACATAGATCTAAGCAATAGGTGGTAGGAGGGGGGATCCCACAGTCCTTACCCACAGGAAGGCAGAATAACCAGAAATGGAACACATATGTACTGCATCATTCTGATCTGATTGAGGAAAGGGACCATCTTGGAGACCGTAGGGCCATAGGGCCCCTGCCATGTTGAGGGAGTTGCTTCTAGGTCAGTCAGGACTACATGGGCAGAGAAGGAATCTCAAAAGTCATGGGGGTTGTCTTCAGTCTGAAGTAAGAAGCAGGTGTTTCTGCTCATTCAGAACTCATCAGCAAACGAGGGAGAACTTTTCAGCATTTCTGAGAAAGCTAAGCAGCTAATTAAGACCTTCGCAGCAGGGACAGGGAGACAGACCTGAGGAGTGAGAGCTTTTTGCCCCTTGGCTGCCTTATGAACCAGAGAATCAGAGAAAATAGAACTCCCAAGATGTCTGGCTGAGGAGACTGAGCTTGGTTTAATGAGAATGATGATTCAATTCTATGCAGATTTGTCATTTTTGGACATGATGAGAAGATAGAATCTTTTCACAAGAATTTATGAAGTGACTGTTATGTGCCTGGAACTATTCTAGGTACTGAGTGAAAGAATCTTTGTTGTTAAGGATCTTACATTCTACCTGGAGAGGCCAAGTATATACAGAAAAAATACAACATAGTTTAATGAGGGAGGACAATAGCAGTAGGGTACATGAAAGGCTTCAGGTAGGACTATTTCTACAGCTGAGTCACAAAGAAAGTAAGGTATACTATGAAGGGGGATCAAGGAAGTAGAGCAGGCCAAGGGGTGGCCAATGCAAAGAAAATGAGATGGGAGATTTGGGTATCATGTATTAGGAACAGCAAATCATCCAAACTGGCTAAATGTAGACAAATGTGTATTTTAATATTACATTTTAAAACTAAGTCAATATGTGTCCCACAGGGATTCCTTTTTTTTCGGAGGGGAGAAGGCAGGGCAATTGGGATTAAATAACTTTCCCAAGGTCACACAGCTAGTAAGTGTTAAGTGTCTCAGACCAGATTTGAACAATGCAAGTGCTCTATTCACTGCGCCACCTAGCCACCCCCCCCCACACACACACAGGGATTCTTATGTATGGATTAGTGACTTGTTTCTATTTGAGTTTGATACCACTGGTGAAGAGAAAAGGGAACTGGATTTAAAGCTCAAAGAAAGGCCAAACTTTCTTGTTTGAAAAGTTGACCTTCATCATTATTCTCTTTAAAGTACTTTCTTTGCAACTGTTCTGCAAGATAGGAGGTATTTGTGTATAAGTGTTTAGAACTAGGACAAGGTGAATTGCCCTAAGTCATACAGCTCTTTGTCAGAGCTGAAATTGAAACCTAGTGCCTTTGATTCCCTTTATGGGATTCTTTCAACTATAATTTATTACATGTGCCAACATCAGCTTCTGGGTAGCACCATAGATAGAATTACAGGCCTGAAGTTGGAAAGACATATTCTGGAGTTCAAATCTAGCCTCAGACATTTACTAGTTACGTGACTAGGAAAAAATTTAACCCTTTTTGCCTCAGTTTCCATATCTATAAAATGATCTGAAGAAGGAAGTGGCAACCCACTCCAGTATCTTTGCCAAGAAAATCCCAAATGAGGTCACAAAGAGTTCGACTAGACTGAAAAAAAACTACATAACAACAACAAAAGAAAAGAAAATATTTAACAAGAATTGAATGACTGAAATAATACAAGTGAAATTTTAAAATCATAAGTGAAAATTTCAGTTCTGGGGATTCTATTTTCATTTGTTAATTGTATGGTGCAGATCAAAATGTTAAAAAGGTAAGATTTCATCATTAAGTCTTAGAGTGTTGCTTAAGTATTAGAGAGATTCAGTGACTTGCTTATGGTGTCAGAGATAACTCGATGATTTGAATCCATGTCATCTAGAATTCACATCTATTATTATCCCTAGCTTACCTAGTTGCCGCTCTGAAGTTGTAAATCAGTAGGATTCACAATTAGACAAAAAGAAAAAAAAAAAAAGCAAAAGATGAGCTATCCGAGAGGAGCAGGTCTCCATATTCTTCTAATTTAAGTCACTCAACCAATCCAAAGCCAACTTTAAGGTCTTTCTCAAGACATTTCTTCACAATTAAAATTTCATTTAGTATCCCCCCCAAGGATAGTTTTATTCAAAGTTCCTACAATACTAATAAGTAGTATAGAGTCTTATTCTTAAATTAATATAATCATCTGATTTTCTCTTGTTGTTTCATGTAGGTGTAATATCAGTGTTGATTGTCACTGTCCTTTAATAAATGTTTTCCAAAATAGTTTCTGTTATCCCATAATTGTAAAATTCAGGATGTTCTATTCCTTGAGAAAAGATCTGGCAGGGGGAAAAACACCCAGGACATTTGTTGCTAAATATGAGGTTTTTATCAGGAAGGTGAGGACATTATGAAGAATAGCAACCATAAAGAGGAAGAGCTTTGTGAAAGCAAAGCTGGTTGTGTGAACTTGAGAAAAGACAGATCAGCCAAAGGAGAAGCATTTAGAGATGTGAGGAGTTTGGGGGGCACATATTTGGAGATGTGCCCAAGAAAGGGAATCAGATCTGGATAGCGCTAGTGGATAAGTGAAGCTGTTACACACACAGGACAAAGTTACATGAATATGGCATGATGATTCCAGGGTCATAGCAAGATAGTAAAGTGAACCCCAAAGAATCATTGTTGTGAGACTGGAAGAAAAGTATCTCAACAGGCAAATAGCATTGGACCCAAATGCTGGCATATCATGAATCTGAACTGAGTGTTTTCATTTCCCATTATAATAATGAAGCAGTGTGATTAGTTGGTTATCATTCCCCTGGAGAAATAAGAGATGCAATTCTCTGCATAGAGGAAAATTTCACTAATATTGAATCTTTTGCTATTTACTTTCTAATTTTGTATTAATTAAATTTCATTTCTTTGCTTGTAGATTCATGTTTCTTTTACATAGTCTGGCATACAAGTTGTACTAGCGGGGGCTCAAGATATAGTCTAGATAATTAATCACCTAAAACATTACAGTGAAGTTGGGAAGTATTGAAGATTCTGAAAATTGTATGGAAAACCATGGGATCCAAAGTTCTATATAACAATGATAGCTTACATTTATATCATTCTTTTCTGGTTACATGGAACTTTCCTTACAATCTCACAATTAGATAGATAAAAGAAAATGTAATTTTCCTCATTTTGCAAACAAATCAACTAAAATAAAAGGTTAAGTAATATGGCCAAGTGTGCAAAGCTTTAAAAAGAGGGGTTAGAACATAAGATTCCCATGACAAGGGCAATTAGGTGGTACAGTGGATAGAATATTTGGCTTGGAGTAAGGAAGACTTATCTTCATGAGTTCAAATCCAGCCTCAGATACTTACTAGCTGTGTGATTCTGGGTAAATCACTTAACCATATTTGCCTCAGTTCCTTATCTATAAAATGATCTGGAGAAGAAAATGGTAAATCAGTCCAGCATCTTTGACAAGAAACCCCCAATGGGGTCACAAAAAGTCAGACTCAACTTGATATTTGTTCAGCTATAGCACCTTTTTTCTCCAACCATTTTGTACTTCTTGAAGGCATGGGGTATACTTCTACTTTTATACACACACACACACACACACACACACATCATGGTGACTAAGACAGTGTTTATTATTGGTTATATATAAGACAGTATTATTATTGGTTACTAAATTATTCATGGGTCAAAATTGAAATCTTTTTAGATCATTCTGTCTACCACAATCCCAATAAACCTTCAAGGATTGAGCCTACTTACATGTTCCCAAGAAGCATCAGATTATGAGGTTTCACACAAATATATGTACATATGTAGATATGCATATATATATATACACACACAGACACACATATGTACTTACTATTTTCAAAATCATTGTTTGCTGTTGTTGGTTTTTTTTTTTCTGAATTACAGTCACTCACTATATTCCGATCTCTATTCTTTTGGTTCATGCAAACCTAGCTTAAGAGCCAGAATTAGAAAGAGCATAAAACTCCTCCAACTAAAGCCAAAGGCCAGTCACATATAAGGAGTAATTACTCATGCTATATGCTCAATTATTTAGGAACTAACATAAAGGGAGCTATTGTCATCATCAATGTCATTTTCTAGAAGACAGGAGATAGACATGATGCTACATATACTTTTACATGTACATATCTGAATGGGGAGGGGATGCACCTGAATATTAATCCCCCATTCACTGACAGCTTCTCACTTCTGAAATTTACTTAACTAATGATATAATTAGTATGGTGGTGGGGAACTTAGTCTAAATTAGAATCAAAATGTGCAAATCAAATACAGAGCTAAGACAGAAACTCTCAGTGTCTGATTTCTACTTTACATAAAAAATAATGTATGTATAGGAATTTTAATTTTTTTAGGCAAAGAGCTTAAGTCCCTAACAAGTTTAAGGTTATGGCACTCTCAGTCTTTGAATCTAGTTCTAAATGTGAATTTCATACTCATGACAATGAACCAGGAAACCTTCTTCAGATCATTTTACTAATCTATTATTCATATAAATCCAAATTTCAAAAATGTGTTACAGTTGATATGGATTTTTTTAAACTTTGTATACATTAGCCTCCCTACCACTCATTAAATAGCATGGGTATACCTATATATATATATATATATATATATATATATATATATATATGTATATATAACTTTTTTCTCTTAACGTTACAAACAGTGTGACAAAATATTGTAGTTCCTTGGCATTCTAAGCAATGAGATACAAGGTATTTTACCAGCACAAAGAAAATCTACTTTAAAATTAGAATTATTATTAGACTTTTCATCCTTACTGCTGAACTATGCAGACCCTTATCACATTACTACTGCATAGCCTAGAAGAAGGGTAATTGCATCATCAGTCTCTGTTGGTCTGTGTCTCAGCCCTTTTAACACAGTCATCCTTTCCATTACTTCAGTATTTCATTTAATGTTCTCTTGGGTTGGAACCATAGGAACAGCAGGAACTGGGGGAATTACTAGTTGCAGATATACATGGGCTTTTTGCAAATTCCTCTGGTTCCAAATTAAAGGGCATTTGATAGATTTGAATAAAAATGCAGATCTTGCCTCATATGCTTAAGTGGATATTGGATTTTCACTTTAGACTGTTTATTTCAACTCTAAACAGGTAACTCAATCCACATTGTAAATAGATTAGAAAGGGAAAGTTGTCTGTACTATACCATAAACCTTTTGACTTGAAAAGTAATTTGATTTAAGGAGTTATGTAAATTTAAAATTGGGATCTTAAGCTTAATGTTGACTTCTGAAAAATATATTTGAGGGTTTTCTTTTTAAAAGTGTGCTTGTTTCTTTTCAGATATTGTTATTGAAATCTAAAAGTGGTAAAGCATGTATATATGTATGCTTATACATACACACATATAATTGTTTCAGTTCTTTTTTTAGTTTATTTTTTTTATTTTTTAGTTTACCTCATTCTTTTCCACAAGACTTTGAGTTACAAATTTTCTCCCCATTTTTCTCCTACCCACCACCCCAAAACAGCTATCCCACTGAATATCCCCTGCCCCAATCTATTCTCTCCTATATCTTCCCCCAAACCCCCTCTGACTTTCCAGTAGGGCATGGTGGATCTCTATGCCCCAGTGGCTGTATATAACTTCCCAGTTACATGTAAAATCATAATATATATTTTTTAAAAATTTTATTTTAAACCTTTGAATTCCAGATTCTTTCTCTACCTCCCTTGTCACCCACCATTACTGGAAAGATAAGCAATTCAAAATAGTTTGTACATGTGTAGTTGTGCAAAACATTTACATAGTGGATATATTGTGAAAGACAGACTATATTTCCCTCCATCCTGTCCCACCACCCACTTGTTCTATTCTCTACTTTGATGCTGCCTCTTTTTAAAAGTGGGTACTTCCAACTTCCTTCCCCTCCAGCCTTGCTCCATTTCAAAATCCCCCTCTTATCCCCTTCCCCCTACTCTCCTGTAGAGTGAGATACCATATTTAGTGTGTATGTAATTTTCTCCCTAAGGCAAATCTAATTCTGAAGGAATGATTCTCTTCAGTGAGCTGTTGAGATTCTTTTTCCATCTGGCAAATGCAGCTTTTTAAGGCATTCTTCTCCTCATTGCCTTTTGGATCCTTTTTTGCTATTTGAGTTACTCTATTTTTTAAGGAGTTATTTCATTCAGTCACGTTGTTAACTCTCATTTTTATATTTTTCTTATATCATTCTCAATTCTCTTCCCAGTTTTTCCTCCACTTCTCTTATTTGATTTTCAAAATCCTTCTTAAGCTCCTCTATGGCCTGTAAGCAGCTCGTATTTTTCTTGGAAGCTTTTGGTGCAGGAGTTCTGACTTCATTGTCTTCCTCATGTTCCGTGCCCTCATCCTTTTTGTCCTCAAAAAAGGAATCCAGAGTTAGACCACTGTGCTTCCTTTGCTTCCTTTGTTTGCTCATGTTGCCACTCAATTACTTGACTTTTGAGCTTTTTGCCACAGTAGAATTCTGCTACGAGAGGGGGGAGCTTTGTCCCAATAACTGGGGTTATTGCAGGTGCTGGAGCTATTAGTTGGGTGCCCTGTCTGAAGCCTCCACATGCTCTGGAAAGCTGGTCATGCACCTCAGGACTTCCACCCTAGACCACAATCCAGATTTAAGCAGTTTAAAGCAAGAGCAATTACCCCTCAGACTGGTGGCTTAGTCCCCCTACAATCTGCAGAACATGAGCTCTGAAGCAGCCTCATGGTGGTGGCTGCATGGTTGCAAAAACTCAGCTGCTTCTGCCTCCAGGGGATAAAGGCCTGACCACTCTCCCGAACTCCTGGTTCACAAAGTCCTCACTGCACTGACCTCTCACTTTTTCCTTAGTATCTATGGGTTGATAATTCCAGAAACTTCCTTAGCTGCTGGTGATCTGAAGTCCCTCCAGCTGGAGGCTGGTTGTGGCCACCCTGAGGCTAAAACCTCAAGCTTGTGTGGGGCTGGGCTTGGCTCCCAACATGCTACACTAATCATTTTCTGTTGGCCTGCCGGCCTGTCCTCAGAAGGAGGTTAGCTTCTCTGTGTCATTTTGTGGGTTCTGTAGCTCCAAAGTTTGTTCAGAATCATCTTTTACATGAATTGGAGCAGGTACTACACATATAATTTTAAAGACCAGCAAAACTACATTTTCTGCTTAATTCATAACTTGGTCTTTTTTTCATTTAAAAAAAATCTTTTATTTATTTAATTTTAGTTTTCAACATTTGTTTCCACGAGATTTTGAGTTACAAATTTTCTCATCTTTCCCCTACCCGACCCCAAAATATCAAGCCTACTGCATACTCCTTTCCCCAATCTGCTCTCTCTTATATCCGCCCCCATTCCCACCCCCCAATTTTCTAATAGGGCAGGATGGATAACTATGCCCCAGTGCATGTATACCTTTTTTCTCAAGTGCATGTAAAAAAATAATTTTTTTGACATTTGTTTTTAAGACATTGATTTCCAGATACTCTCCCTTCTTCCCTCCTCACCCACCCCAAATGGGAAGATAAGGAATTTAATGTAGTTTTCCTATTGTTTTATTGTGAAAGACTGTTATTTCTTTCCATCCTATCCCATCCCTGACTTATTCTATTTTCTCCTTTGACTCTATTCCTTTTCAAAAGTCTTTGCTTCTAACTACCCTCCCCCATGTCTGCCCTCCCTTCTATCATCCCCCTTATCCCCCTCCCCTCTACTTTCCTGTAGGGTAAGATACCCACTTGAATGTGTATATTATTGCCTCCTTAAGCTAAATTCAATGAGAGTAAGGTTGACCCAATTCCCTTTCACTTTCCTGCTATTCCCCTCTATTGTAACAATTTTCTCTTGCCTGTTTTATGAGATAATTTACCCTATTTTATCTCTCCCTTTCTCTTTCTCCCATTATATTCCTCTCTCAACTCTTAATTTTATTTTTTAGATATCATCATTTCCTATTAAACTGATCCGGTGCCCTCTGTCTATGTATACATGTACACACATATACAAACATTCACATGGGTATTTATACACACATACACCCTCCTATATATACATATGTATGCATGCATACATATATATTCCCTTCAACAATCCTCATACTGAGAAAAGACTTATGAGTTACAATTATCATTTTTTCCATGTAGATATGTAAATAGTTCGTTTTTAAAAAGTTCCTTATGATTTCTTTTTCCTGTTTACCTTCTCATGCTTCTCTTACTTCTTGTATTTGAAAGTGAATTTTTCTGTTCACTTCTGATTTTTTCAACAAGAATACTTGAAAGTACCCTATTTCATTGAATGATCATATTTTCACCTGGAACATTATACTCAGTTTTGTTGGGTAGGTGATTCTTGGCTTTAATCTTAGCTCCTTTGGCCTCCACAATATCATATCCCAAGCTCTTTGATTCCTTAATGTTGAAGCTGCCAGATCTTGTGTTATCCTGTTTGTGTTTCCACAATACTCAAAATGTTTCATCCTGACAGCTTATAATATTTTCTCCTTGACCTAGGAACTCTGGGATTTGCCTATAATATTCCTAGGAGTTTTCTTTTTGGGATCTTTTTGAAGAAGCAATCAGTGAATTCTTTCAATTTCTCTTTTGCCCCCTGGTTCAAAATTTCAGGGCAATTTTGCTTGAGAATTTCTTGAAGGATGAGTTCTAGGCTCTCTTGCTGATCATGGTTTCAGGTGGTCCAATAATTTTTAAATGATCTCTCCTGCATCTATTTTCCAAATGATTGGTTTTTCCAATGGAATATTTCCCATTACTTTCTATCTTTTTAATTTGTTTGGATCTGTTTTTTAGTTTCTTGATTTCTCATAAATTAGTAACTTCCACTTTCTTCAATCTAGTTTTGAAGGAATTATTTGCTCCAGTGAGTTTTTGAAATTCCTTTTCCATCTGGCAAATTCAGCTTTTTAAGGCATTCTTCTCCCCTTTGGCTTTTTGGACCTCTTTTGCCATTTGAGTTAGTCTATTTCTTCAGTATTTTTGGGGTCTTCTTTAGCAGGCTGTTGACTCACTTTTCATGATTTTCTTGCATCATTTTCAATTCTCTTCCCAATTTTCCCTCCACTTCTCTTACTTGATTTTCAAATTCCTTCTTGACCTCCTCCTTTGCCCATAATTGGTTCGTAATTTTCTTGGATGCTTCTGATGCAGAAATTTTGACTTCTTTCCATTCCGTGTTTTGATCCTTTTTGTCCCCAAAAATAGATTCTATGGTCTGATCATGCTTCCTCTGCTAGCTCATCTTGCCAGCCAATTACTTGAGTTTTGAGCTCTTTGCCAAGGTAGAATTCTGCTTCCAGAGACGAGATAGCTATGTACCAAATTTCTAGGGCATTTTCAGTTGTCAGAGGTCTGAGGAGGGCACCCTCTCTACAGCCACCACAAGCTCTGGCACCCTGTCATTTCTCACCCCAGAACCACCACCCAAGACTGCAACCCAGACACAAGCAGGTCAAAGCAATTATGGTTTGAGTGACCACTTGGTCCCCCTCTGATCTGCAGGTGTGGAGCTCAGGAGGCAGCCACCTGGCAGCAGCTGCAGCCACCCTGCCTTTGCCACCTATCACCTTTGGGGAGTGACCAGACCATGCTCTTTTGTCATAGAATTCCAACAGAGTTCGCCACTGATATTTTGCTTTCTCTTTGGTGTGTATGAGTTGAGAAGTCTGGAAACTGTCACAGCTACTGGTGATTCACTCTCCTGAAGTCTATTTTCATCAGTCTGAGCTGATGGTTGGGGCTGCCCCAGGCTCAGCACTGCTGACATGGGACTGTGCTCTGCTCCTAAAGTGCTGTGATAGACCATCCCTATTGACCTGCCAGGCCAACTTCAGCTTAAGATCTCTGTCACTTTTTGGGTTCTGTAGCTCTAAAATTTGTTTAGAGTCATATTTTGCAGGTATTGGAGATGGCTGGAGTGGAACTAAGCCACATTCTTTCTTTTACTCCACCATCTTAGTTCCCCCAGCACTTTGTCTTTATAAATAAATAAAAATCAACATTTTATTTACTTATTGAGGGTGATATGATCTTTATACATTCTTCAATCTGGAATTTCCAATATAAAAATCATGCTTCAGATAAATGAATATTCTGATATTCTAAAAGAAGCGTTTGAATTTTGGAATTTTAAGGGTTAAAATTTGTGAATCATTGTCTTCAACTGGGAACTAGAAAATAAACATGCCCTGAAACTGGATAATAATTTCTAGTAGAGCTATATGATGCGTTCTATAAGGCTAATATTTATATAGTGTTTTAAAGTTTCCAAAACACTTGACATATTATTTCATTTGAGTCTTACAATGATCCTGTATGGTGGATAGTATTATTATTCCCATTTTACAGTTGATAAAGCTGATATTGAGAGAGGCTGAGTGAATTGCCCAGGGTCAATTAACTAATATATGTCTGAGGCAAGATTCAAACTCATGTGTTCTTGAAAACTTGAACCCACATTCACTGAATTGCTCACTTGGTCACCCAGGAGCCTAGTTTTTGATTAGTAAGGATATTCATGTATCTAAGGTTGTTACATTTTCAACCCCCTTATTGATCTGAAAATAAATTTGCTTTCATAATCTTATATTTCAACTGCCTGTGATTTCGTTTGCTTGGGCACTCCTTCTGATGTCATTAATAGATCCCCGCATCTTATTCCAGAATTTAACGAATCACTGAGCCATCCCTAACCCCTAGAAACTAGTAACACAAAACATCTCTGAACTACAAAGTCATCTCCCTGGTGATAAGTTAAAAAGAATTTAGACTGTTATTTGGTATAACTTGGTATTTTGTAGCTATTTATTGAGGTAACATAGTCCCCTGTTTCACTGAAAACTCTAGTTTTGTAGGATACACTAGAACTTGCACCTAGTTAATATAATCTAGAATAATATCTACAACAAGATGAAGCATTTAAGTAGAATCTTAGTTTAAGTATCACATCTTGCCTTTTAAAAATATTCTACTTTTATTGAGATCTTGGATTGTGTATGTTTTTAAGATGTAGAAAGATTCATTTCCCTGTTAAAAAAAAACTTTAGAATTTGTTTCAATTTTCAGTTAGCTAAAATTAAGCATCATTTTGTTCTGTTTATTTTAATGTCATTCTTCTTTTTAATTAAATAAAGGAGCTAAGAAGAGAGGCAGAAATGCTGATTTAGTATGAAACCATATAAGACTTCTAGGGAGTTGAAATCATCATTGACTCAGCAAACATTTTAAGACTATAAATGGTAGAACAGTTGCTTTTGTAGTAGGAATTACCTAATGAAATGGTAGGTCTAGTATTAAAAAAATCAACAAAGGGAGGAAGGGAGGTAGGGAGAAAGGGAGGTAGGGAGGAAGGGAGGTAAGGAGGAAGGAAGGAAGGAAGGAAGGAAGGAAGGAAGGAAGGAAGGAAGG
>NW_027185698.1:12406893-12462485 GCF_028583685.1 Petaurus breviceps papuanus
AGGAAGGAAGGAAGGAAGGAAGGAAGGAAGGAAGGAAGGAAGGAAGGAAAGATCTTTTAAGTCTTCTCTGTGGAGAGGGAGCTTTTTACCTATGATCTCATTTGATCCTCACAACAACCCTGTGAAGTAGGTGTTATTATTATCTTTATTTTACATTTGGAGGAACTGAAGCAAACAGAAGTTAAGATGGGCCTAGATCTATGTTAGAAGGGGATAAGTAAGAGTTTAGCCCCTTAGACAAATTAGGACATTGAACATTTCAGAATTTCAAGACTGTGGCTCATTTTGGCATACTCTTAAACTAACATTTAGTAAATGAGATCAAAGTAAGTCTATAGAAGGTTATATATGGAAAACTTAAAGTTTTATTATAGTGTAGTCAAAAATCATCATTATTCATGTCAGGATTGGTAAAAAAAAAATGAGTATTTGTAGTCTGAGGATTGCAGCCTAAAAGAATCTGTCCATTCTTTTTAGTCACTACTAAGTTAAAATGCTCAAGAAAGAAAGTAATTTAAATATTCTTAAGCATATGCTTGGAGCTAGTACATTTGAAAGAGTTATGGACTTGGAATCAGAAGAACTAGTTTTAAATTCCAACTTCAGCATTATGTATTAAGTGACCTCAGGAGTCATTAACTCTCTCTGAATCTGTTTCTTCGCATTCTTTGGAATGAAGTAGATTCTTAATGAATGATTGATAAATTGAATGAACAAAATGGGATGGTAATAATATTCGTAATACTATCTTGCAGCATTGTTATTAGAACAACACTTTATGGAATTTATAGTACTAAATGAATAGAAGAGCATGAAAGTTGACTTCCATCATATTTGTTTTGTCATTGTCTAGCTGTGTTACATTGGAGAAAAAGAAAGAAAACTTTATAAATCAGATCAATGGTTCCCAATCTGAATGTAAGAATCGTTCTTTTTTCAGAATGTATATATGCACACACATCAAGACACAGACAAACCACCCAACCCCAACACAGAGAAAGTAACCATAATTATTGTTCCTACCTTTGGAGAAAGTACATAACTGGCAGTAACTGTTAGGGCCTCTACCCTTAGCCCCAAGGTACCAAAATGTATAGATTGTGGACCAGAGTATTAGATGGTGTCTAAGTTTCCTCGCATTCTATGATGCTATATTCACTTTGATACTACTCCTAAAGGATGAGAAAGTAAATTGGTGGCAATTTGCCTATATTTATATCATACCTAGTAATGAGCAACATTTATATTTTTCTTTATATGTGTTATCTCATTTGAGTCTCACGACAACCCTTTGAATTCAGGGTGATAGATACCCTGATTTATAGATAAGGAAACTGAGAGGTTAAAATATATTTCCTTGGTCACATAGTTAAGTATATGATGTGATATTTGAACCCTGGTCCACCTGAATTTATACTTGTCACTTTAGTTATTATGATATGCTGCCTGTCAATAAATTGATCACTTTATCAGTGCAGGTATTAATTGAATGATATTTTTTTTTGGTAACCATAGTATTTCAACTTTTGCTAACCTATATGAATCAAAGAGAAGTTCACATAAAATCTATTAAGTTGGGTTTAATGTTTTTTTAAAGCATGTTAATACTCATGATAATGTTACTTCATTTTCCGAAATTCATTTATGTATTTGGTTAAATGGTAGTACTTTTCTCCTCCCCAAATGACTTTATTCTGTGTTTTTCCCCTACCAAATCAGTAATTGTCCCATATCATTCATTCCTGTTTTTTTTTCCCTAATAAATAAAGACTGTCTTGAGGTCTATTTCTTCTGAGTCTATTTCTAGTTTTTATGTACTGCCAAAGCTATAGTTGTTACTCCATAATTTTTAAATAGCAAATGCAATGTCTTTTAGAGGATTGGTAGCCTCATATTTACAATGATGTGTTCTAAATTACTGGACACCAAGTTAAACTGTTATCTACAGCATTATTGCTCTGAAGCCAAGAACAGCAGCAAATAAAAGTAGCTTTCATTGTTATATAGACACTTATGTCATGATGGAAATACTAGCAGTGCTGTAAATAATGCCCATGTGTAGGAGGAAGTAGCCCCTCATTTGTGGTCAAGGAACTGGTGAAGTTACAGATATTATAGCTAGTCAAAATAGAAAATAGAAGAACCATTCTTTTGATCAAGATTAAGGTACATAAAATTCAGAAGTAATATATTCTCTGACCTACTCCTATAATTGTATTTGTAATAGTGCTTGCATCCTCTACCATTTCTAGGTTATTCTACCTTTTTCTTTTTGCAAATATTTTAACTATATTTAATCAGTATATTATTTTTACCCCAATTTCAAAGAAAATCAATTCTTAACTCTCTTAAAAAATGTTGAGTTCCAAATTATCTCTCTCCACCTCCCTCTCATATTGAAAAGGTAAGCAAATTGATACAGGTTATAAATGTGTAATCATGGAAAAACATATTTCCATATTGATCATGCTCTGGAGTTGGGGGGGAAGAGACCAATAAAACCCCAATGATAGGGGAAAAAAAGAAAGTGGAACAAAGTATACGTCAATCCACATTCAGACTCCATTAATTCTCTCTCTAGAGATGGATAGCATTTTCCATCATAAAATCTTGAGCATTGTCTTGGATCATTGTATTTCTCATTCAATCATAGTTGATCACTGTATAATAGTGTTGTTATAGTGTACAATATTCTGGCACTGCTCATTTCACTTTGCATCAGTTCATATAATCTTTCAATTTTTTTCCACAAGCATGCTGCTTATCATTTTTATAGTACAATAGTATTCCATTGCAATCAGATTCCAAAACTTGTTAAATTATTCCTCAATTGATGAGCATTCCCTCAATTTCCAATTCTTTGCCACCACTGAATGAGGTGATCTAAATATTTTTGTATATATAGGTCCTTTTCCTTTTTTTATCTTTTCAAAATACAGATGTAGAAGCAGTATGGCAGGGTCAAATGATAAGCATGACTTTATAGTCCTTTGGGCATAGCTCCAAATTGCTCTCCACAATAGTTAAAATGATTCACAATTCCACTAACCATGTATTAGTATCTCAATTTCCCTACTTTCTCTCCAATATTTGTCATTTTCATTTCCACCCTGTCCATTCTCAAAAATGTTTTGATTCTGAGTACTGCCTCCCCCAATCCAACCTCCCTTCTATCAGGATGCCCCAGATATTTCTCTTATCCTCTTACCCTTTTACTTTTCCATAGAGTAAGATAAATTGCTATACTCATCTGAGTGTGTATGTTATTCCCTTTTTGAGTCAATTCTGTTTAAAGTAAGATTCAAGTACTCCCTGACAGCTCCACACCCCCCTCATCTTTCCCTTTACTGTAAAAGCTATTTCATGCTCCTTTTATGTGAGATACTTACTCCATTCTACTTTTCCTTTTTCCCTTCTCCCAGTTCATTCCTCTTACTCATCTCCATTTTTTTTAGATATCACAGGTATCACACCATATGCAACTCATTCCATGTCCTCTGTCTATATATACTCCTTCTAAATGCCCTAATAATGGCAAAGTTCTTAGGTTACAAATATCATCTTCCCATACTGGGATATATACAATTTAACTTTATTGAATTCCTTATTATTCCTCTTTCCTTTTTATGTTTCTCTTGTGTATTATTTTTTAAAATCTCTGTTTCTATTCAGCTCTGGTCTTTTCATCAGGAACACTCTAAAATCCTCCATTTTATTGAATATCCACACCACTCCCACCAAAAGGATAATACTCACTTGTGCAAAATAGATGATTCTTGTTTATAATTCTAGTTCCTTTTCCCTCAGGAATATCATATTCCAATTCTCTAATACTTTAATGTAGAAGCCGCTAAATCTTGTATTATACTGACTGTGGCTCCATAATATCTGAATTGTACCTTTCCGGTTGCTTACAATATTTTATCTTTGACCCAGGAGCTTTGGAATTTGATTATAATATTCCTGGAAGTTTTCATTTTGGGATCTCTTTTGGGAGATGATCAAAGGATTCTTTCCATTTCTATTTTACTTTCTGCTTCTAGAATATCAGGACAATTTTCCTTGATAATTTCTTTAAAGATACTGTCCAAAGTCTGCTTTTCATCATGGCTTTCAGTAGTTCAATACTTTTTAAATTGTCTCCTTGATCTATTTTCCATGTCATGTTTTTTTTCCAATAAATTATTTATCATTTTCTTCTATTTTTTTTCATTCTTTGATTTTGTTTGTTTGCTGATGTCTTCAAGGTTTTGGATATAACAGTTTTGTCTTTGTTGTCTTCTTCTGAGTTTGTATTTTCATTTTCCCTATCACCATAGTAATTTTCTATGATTAGGGTTTTTGTTGTTGTTGTTATTTGATGATTTTTCCCAGCCTATTTATTAACCTTTAATCTATGTGAAAGCGGGACTCTGCTCCCAAGGTGGATTGGCAGTATCCCCAGCTTCAAGCCTTTCTTACGGTTGCTCTCAGATCTAGTTTTCAATTTTTTCCAATGTACCATGATGTAAAGAAAAGTATATTTATTATTCTCCTGGCCTGTGCTTTGTTATATGAATGACCACAAATCTTTCTATTTTGAAACCATGACCACTTTCCCCTCTCCCAGGGCTACAATCTCTGGTGTCCTAGCACTCTTGTTGCACTGGAACTGTGACCTAGGATGACTTAGATCCATGTATAGTCAAGGCAACAAAGTCCTGCCCACAATGCCAGCAAAGGTACCCCTGTAATCTCCTTCTGACCAGTTGTCTAACCCCCTACTGTCTATGTGCTGAGAACTATAGAAGCCACAGCTGCTGCCACTAATTCAGTCAACCCCAAGTGTTACTAGTAGTTTACTGGGTTGTGGTCAGTGCTGGTTCAGCCTTTTGTGGAATGCTTTGGATTCTAACCCCTGTGCAACAAAACTTTTGTACCAACTGAAGATGCTACCTTGGACAGGAAAATTGTTTAACTATGTTCTTTTGTGGGTTTTGCCACTCCTGAGTTCATTTTAAAGGGTTATTTAAAGTTTTTTGGAGGGGAATTGGGAAGACTTCAGGAAAGTCCGTCTTTTCTCTTCCATCTTGGCTCTGCCACTCTGGCCTTTTCTGAATTTTACTCTCTCTACTTCTTAATTTTCTTCAACCCAATGGAATGTTTCTGTCATCTAGTAGCTATGTGAATGCACATACACATGTGTGTGTATGAATGTATATATAGTCAATATATGTATATATAATATATATACAATATACACATGTACTATAAATACAATATGCTATGTATATACAATATATGTGTGTATGTATATATGACAATGCAGTGTAGTGAAAAAAGTGCTAGTCTTGGGAACAAGAAGATATGAGTTCTGGTTCTATCTCCTTTGGTAACTAGCTATTTTACCCTGGGCCATCATATAGACTTTATGCTCTTTAAATGATTCCTCAGAATTTATCAGAGGTCTTGTGTCAGATGGTTTTAAGAGGCTATTTAAAACAATACTTTCATTTTATAGATGGGGAAAACAAGATCCAGAGTAATTCAGTGACTTTCCTAAATTCACTCATATAGTAAGAATCAGAACTAGGATGTGAAACCAGATCTTCTTACTCTAGAAGCAGTGTTCTTTGACATGATAATTCAGTTACTCAGGGCAGTATCTTCTTTGGTAGAGAGAGATGACTTTACTAAGCAAATAACAGATCTTTTAATGTTTTGTGGGAAAAATCACATATTTAGGAGCTAACATGTTTGTGCGCAAAATGAAAGCAATGACTACTCAGTACTTATGACACAGAATTTTTGTAAAGATTATATAAGACGGTTTGTGTAAAGGGCCTACAAATGGCAAAGCATCATATAAAAATCAGAAGTATTTTTATCAGAAAACAATTATTAAACACCTATTGGGTGCTATATTCTAGAATTGAAACATGCCAATAATAGCAGACTCCTTACTTTCAAGGAATTCAGTCTAAAAGGGATGAAACTTTATTTCTTATTTTCATCCACTCCTGAAATTTCATTGGTGTAGAGAACTCCAGGTGAGAAAACTTCTTCCTTCAATGCAAAAAGACAATTTTCCTATAATCTATAGCCCACGGAAGTTACCTGGGACACTGAGAGATTAAGTGACTGGGTAAGAGCTTCTTGAACCTGGTTCTTCCTTACTCTAAAACTGGTTCTCTATCCACTATGTAACATTATTTCTCTAATAGGAAGATACTACACATACACAAATATTTATGATAGATGATAAAATGGGATAAATCAAGCCAGGGCTCTAGAAAAATGTGACAAGTACAGGAAGAAGAGATCAGTTTCATCCAGGATATCAGGTATAGCATGGTGGAAATTTGTACACACAAGTAGTACAGCTTGAGGTAAAGGAAAGATAAAAACATTCCTAAGGAAAAAAATATAAACTAGTGGTGAATTAATTATATAAGCCATTGAAACTTATTTTTTTCAGCCTACTTCAGAAAATGATTATTTAAATTGTTGAATAGGGTATATGTTGCTTTTTACTTGTTGGCTAAGAGAGGTAGAAAGCAAACTGGTTAGGGGGGAAAAACAAAACAAAACAATAACCATGTTTATCCAGACAACAAAAGGCAACCACAACAAGTAACAGAAATAGTTATTACAATTTTTAAAAACTAGGAGAACCGGCTCCCTATTCCCTTTCCACCTGAGCAATCGATTTATATATATATTGCTTGCTGCTGGCTGACAAAAGCCTTTGGCAGCACACAACACTCACCCCAACCCCCACCCCTCAAAATCTCACATATTGTATGTTTGATGTATTATTTCCTCAAAATGAAATCAACAACGCCAGGAGAAACAAAATGAGATACAAAATACTCAGACTTACCAGCTGAACTTGTATGAAAAAATAAAATAACATATATGTGTATATATATATATATATGTATATATACACAATGCATATACACACATAGATACACATGGGGGATCTAGATAAGGAATACAGAAAACAAATTATATCAACAATAAAATAAAAGGTAAGGGGGCAATGTATGATACCCAAGAAAGGGAAAAATGAATAATTTCCTATTGATGGCATTTGGGAAAGAACTAAATTATCTGTTAACAACATGTTTAAATAGTTACTAATATTAACTATTAACTAAATAGTTAATAAAATTTTAAAATCACATTTTGCTTCCACCTCTGGCTTTAGAGTTGTGTCTATCTCAGGAAAATCACATAACCTTTCTAAGTTCCTGTTATTATCTATGTACTGAGAACAAATTGAGGAAGTATTTACACCCATATCAAATTTATTCCAATACTATTTCTGAAGTTTATCAAAGATGACCTCGTGAGGAAAATTAAAATTGTGCTGTATCATTTAATAACACATATTTCTCTGTGATCCATCCTCCTCATTCTGACAGACCCCACTTCTGAAAGGCAGGCAGTTTCTGAAGGGCATGATCCAGTGAGGTGACCATTCCTAGTCCTTAAGACCTCTGCTTCAACTCCACACTTGGTCTTTTTAATGTATCCTCTTTCCCCTTTATCTTTTTCTTCAATCATCAACTTACCTACATCTTCCTCAAAAAAAAAAAAACAAACAACTATTCACTCTCTGTATTTGTGTATTCAACTCTTTTACCACTATCTTGAAAAGGTCATTTGAATATACTTGATAACACCCTTATTCCACACTAAATAACGGATATACCACATGGATTGATGAAAAATTGTAGTACTTAAAACTAAGACGTGAACAAGAGGTAATGTGGGTATATGGTGAGAGAACTATATGAAGTGAGAACTGTATTCAAATCTTCATTCTGTTCCTAGATAGGTGTCAAAAAATTCATTAATTTTTTTTGGATTTCCTTATCTGTATAAATGAGATTTTGGACTAGATGTTCTCTAAAGTCACTACTAACTCTGAATACTATGAAGCAAATATACTATATTATGGCTCCAGAATTAAACTCACATGGCTAGCTTTTTACAAGATCAAGAAACTCATCATTTTCCATTTCTTGATGAGAACTTTCTTTACCTGATGATTCAGGCTAATGGTAATAATTACACCTTGGAAGCTAACTCTTCCATAATTGATAGAAGTCAACACTAATGATTATATCTGTCACTAAATTCAAATATCTAAAATGACCTCAGCAAATTAACAAGGACTCTTGACAATAAATTCAAAAGCAAACTTATGACTGAGTGAATCATATCTTTAACCCACTATATTGTCAAAGAGAGAAAGAAAACATGTAAAAGACATCTTGAGACTCTGGCATATTTTCTGAAACAATGTTTTACTATATCTAAAAAAAAGATGCATAAATTTTACATCTTCATAAAGTCAGAGAAAATCTGTATTTAAACAATGGCCATCTGATATCTGAATTCCAGTCTCAGGCAATTCTATACACACACACAAGTCTATATACCTATATGTATATGCATATATACATATAGGTATATTTGTGTATATATGTATGTGTATATACATACAAACACACATATTCAAGTAAGATAAAATATTACAAGCTTTGTTTTGTTTTCTAAACACATGCAGTATGTCTATATATGTGTGTTTATAAATATACATGTATACTGTGCATACACATGTGTGTATAATCTATGTGTGTATCTGCATGTGCATATACATATGTGTATATATGTACGTATACATATGTATATGTGCATACATGTGCAATGCAATTCAAGAAACATTTATTAAGTGACTACTATTTGGTCAATGTGCTCAACTCTGGGGATATAATTACTCAAAAGAAAGACAACTACTCACTTCAGAAGTTTATAATCTAATGGGAGAAAACAACCGATAAAAGGAGGTGGAAACCTGGAGGTGGGTGGAGGCAACACCAGTAGAAACACCCAGCATGGGGGCAGAGAAATAGGTGCAGAAATAGATGATGTTATTGTTATTTTCCTCTGTTGTGGAAGAGGAATATGACATCAGAAAGAGGATGCCATGATTTGCAAGTGAATTGGATTTAAGGGAGGACTAGTCAAAGTCCCCAGCTTCACTTTCTTCTCTGGGGCCATCTGGGTCCAGTGGCAAGATTGATATCAGGACAACTAGAGATGACACAGGATGCAGTGGGAGACCCAGATGCAAAGTGGAGTGAATGGGATGTTCAGGCTCCTATAAAGGCAGGCATTGGAAGGTGTTTGGTACTCCACCCTCTAACCTTTTTATGAAAGGAAAATAAAGGCTGAGAGAGGTGGTGTTGATCAAACCTTGAGTTAGCAGCATTGTGATGAAATTAGAAGGGATGAGCTTACCATGAGAGGGGTATCTGTTACCCTGGTGCTGCAGATAGAAAGTAGAATGAGCTGAGAGTATAGTTTCTGCCCTCTCTAAAGGAAGGCATCCAGAGGAGTTTGGTACTCCACTCACTCGTCCTCCAGTTACCATACATACCCAATTTTGGGAGACTCTTACTCTCTGCTGCCTTGTTCCTAAGATCTATTTGTTGCAAGTGACTCTATAAAAAAACTTTACTGTAAACAAAATGGTAAGTTTTTCTGAGACAGTGTGTCCTAATTAAAAGAATAACTCAATACTACATGTTCTGGTAGGAAGAATAGCCAAAATGTGGACAGTCTGACAATACTAAATTATTTTTATGCATAAATTATGATCCTATATGTAAGCTATTCCTAAAAATAATGTCATTTGTATGCGTGAATTATAATCCCATATGTAAGCTATTCCTAAAAATAATGTCATATGTTAATAGGATCAGATATAAAGCTGGAAGTCACTTCCATGGTCATCTTGTCCAGCCTCATCATTTTAAAGAAGACTCCAGGTGATAAGGTGTCAGAAGTGGTATCTTCACATATAAATCCTATTGACTATATAATTATTTAGTTGAGAATTTGTTTTGGTGTTCCCATATAGACATTTACTTGGGTTAAACACATACAGACATACAGACACACACACACACACACACACACTACACATGCACACACAGTCCCCCATCACCACCTATTATTATTTTTCTTCTTTCTTTTAATTTTCTTACTTCTGCCAGTGCAGGATGAATTTACTTTAGTCTTGAAATCTCACATTTATAATACTAAATAGAAATTGTAATCTTCTTCTCCAAACACTCTATGCCAGACCCAGAATGCCAACAAAAACCTAACACACAGCAAAAAAGAAAAATGCATATGAAGAAATAGATAATTCTCAATGAATTCAGTCTTTTCATTACATGCTTTCCTATTCTACTGTTACATAAAAGTTGGTAAAATTTACTCCCCTCTGTATTCGCAATAAGTGCTTTATTTAATTTGTTCCTTTCAGAAGGATTTGCAAAGTGTTAAAAACTGATGTGCTGAATTTTCTTCCTCTTTTTTTAAGCTCCGATTTGGAAAGATACTAAATGTCTGGCAGCAGCAAGAAAGTTCAGCACCCAAATGGAAATGAGATATCCCATTATGGCAGCACATGAAAATAAAGACAGAATTGTCTCAGTGAATCCAGAGATTCTGATCATGTTTCTATTATATTCTTCCTGTACCATCTTCAGAACTCCTCTTGTGGCTTTGGGAAGAACATTTGAAAACTCTGTGTCTTTCATGATAATAACTTTTCAGCCTCTCTACTGTCAAACATTTTTATCTAACTGTACAATATCTGCAATTTCAAATTGTGAACATAAACAGAGATGTATGCATTTGTGCACTTGCTGTCCAAAGTGCAGACTGACATCTCTCATTAAATGCACAGAATAGCTCTCCAGGAAAAAAAAAAGCAGAAATATTTTATTATTTTGCCAAGTATGTGCAATTGTCAGTCTCCTGAAAGATTCATCTTATTATAAGTATTTCAAGTATTCCAGGTTAGGCTGCTTGCTACAGGTCACATTCAATCCAATCCAATCTAGCAAAGAGGCGTTAAGTATCTATAGATAAACCTTTTTTCACTGAATGCTAATGAATATGACATATTAATGTTACATAGTTACATTAACCCTCTCAAGTTACATAGGAGAATCAAATAAAAATTAGTTTTCCAGGTGTTGTTGTTTAAATATTATAATTAGGGATGCCTTAAATGGTGCCTGGGCCTATATCATAAAGCAGGAGTATAAATCAAGATATATTTGGGCGCAGGCAGCCTAAATGATTTGGTTTAAGGTCACACAAGTGGCATATCAGAGGCAGGATTTGAACCAAGTTCCTATACCACCAGAGTCAGTATCCTTTCTACCATTCCTTGTGGCCTCTTACATCAAGGATGAGAGGGAGAGACAGAGATTCACAGAGACAGATACACACAGAGAGAGCTATTCCAGAAATGAGCATCCATTAGAGTCACCTGGGCTCCCAGTGAAACCATAGCTACTTAGACTGAAATTTGGGATTGCTGTAGAAGACTTTGGCTATTCCCATGCTTTTAGCAGCAATGAAAATAGGAAAACAAGATTCCTATCTCAAATTCTCAGACTCTCTGCTCTATAGAGTTCCAGATCTCTTTTGAATTCCAGTCAGTCATTGCTTGGTTCTGCAAATGCCAGCAGTGGGGGAAAAATGTGCTAAAATGTCCCAGAATCTAATGTCCACATTGCCTTATATGACTGACACAAGTCTAATGCTGACAGCAGTAAAAGGACAAATGTACCATAGACACCATTGTATCACTTTTATTACCCATCCATTTCACCTTCAAAGTGTAAATCTATTTTTCTGAGTCTTAAGTCATATCTGTGTGTCTGATGTCTTAATCAGTCTGGGAAAACAAGAGGTCAAATAAAGCCACTCCAGAAAGCCACTGTACTTGTAAAATGACAGAATCCCCAATTACATAAGACAATTACACACACATACACACACACACACCCTAATGATTCAATGCAATGTACATAAAATTTCTGTGATAGCACACTATATATGTATATTTATTTATACGTGTATATTCACGTATATGTACATATGTAACAATAAGCATAATTTTATATTTTGTCCAGTAATTTCAGTCATATATCACTCTTTTTGACACTATTTGAGTTTTTGGGGGGCAAAGCTACTGGAGTGCTTTGCCATTTCCTTTTCCAGATAAATTTTTTTTTTGCTTTTTGGAGGATAATTGGGGTTAAGTGACTTGCCCAAGGTCACACTGCTAGTTTTTTGTGTGTGTTAAGTTTCTGAGGCCAGATACAAACCCAGGTCCTCCTGACTCCAGGGTTGGTGCCCTATTTACTGTGCCACCTAGTTGCCCCCCCCCAGTTCATTTTTTACAGAGGAGGAAACTGAGGTAAACAGAATTAAGTGACTAGTCTAAGATCACACAGCCAGTAAGTATCTTAGGCTATATTTGAAGTAAGAAAGATGAGTCTGACTTCAAGCCAGCACGCTTTCCACTGAACTACCTAGCTTCCCACAATTTTATCTACATATAGATATAGATATACACACTGTAATGATGATGTAATTTAAATTTGAAGACCACTTTTTGTATTGGCAAGTAAGCAGGTACTTAGCACCTTGTTTCAAGTTAAGCAAAGGTAGTAGGTACTTAGCACTTAGCAATTCATCAAGCCTCTACTGGGGAAACAGAAGGTATGAACTCCTGTCTCCTGTTAGTTGGTAACAGGAAGAGGTTGGCTGAAACAGGAAACTAATGCTGTGTGTATATAAGGAAAAGCCCCAGGAAGAGACAGTCAGAATTTCTTGGGACCAGCATCTGGAGGCAGAGCAGCTACAGAAGAGAAAAGAGAATCGAGAACTGAGTCAGAATTTTTTGAGAACTTGTGATGGTGGAGCTTCTTCTGAAGAGGATCCTAGGAGGCTGAAGAGGAGCCCAGGGGCCCAGAAACCCAGGCCCCCCTCTCCTCCCCCTCCCTCCCCCAGGCTGGATAAGATGATTCTGATTTTTTGAACAAGATGAAGAAGATTGAGGAGGCATGGCCAGGAAACTAAGATTTTGTCTGTTTGTGGTTTGGTTGAGCCTTGAATTCCTGGGAACAGAAATTGTGAAGGATTTGAGATGGACTGGACCCTGTGAACTTCAATGTGGAGCAGGAGTTACATGGAGATATGGACAAGGAACTAGGAGCTATCTGTCATTGAATCCAGGTGACTTGTTTGGTGGATTCAGGTAGGAGTTGCCTGCCTGGAGTCAAGTTGAAAAGACCTCTCCATGGGTACTGAGTAGTGATTAAATTGTAGTTTACTAGTGACATAGGGGTGGAGGGTCTGTGTATTTTCTAATGATTGTACTTAGTGATTAATGATACTTAGTAATTGATTGCTGAATAAGAGACTGATTGAGTTAACTTAGTTGCCCCATGAGTGGAAGACTTTGATTATTGTACTTTGACATGATTGTTCTTTGTTCAAAACTTTATGGCCACTGTGGTGGAAACTATGTGGCCATTTTAATGATAAGCTGTTGTGAATACTATATTGTGAATTTCTGTGGTAAGTTGTAATATTGTGAATGCTGTACCTTGATTTTCTGTGGATGTTTTGCTTTGATTTGTTATGGAATAGAGTGTTCACTATACTGTGTAATCAGAGCTTTAAAAGCTGTTCACAGTAGCATTCTTCTGGAAAGCTCATCGTGCATGGCCTTACACACACATAAATATATACATACATATGTCTATACACATCCACATGTGTGTATACACACATTTACAAGTATATACTTATAAGTATATATACTTATATACATATCTATTTACAGCTAGATATGACTTCCTCTGGGCTACCTCTATCTTGCACTTACAGGTTAGGACCCCTAAAAAATGACTATCCCAAGTTCAAAGCACTCTATGTTTCCATAGGTCTTAAAAATACAGTTCATGAACCCCCACTGATGCAGCTACCATTATTCCAGTCAGTTAGAATATGTGGGTAGCTCAAGGAAAATTTATTTACTGCTTTGGTACAGTAAGAACTATAGTAATATGCTATCTCCCATATGAATCTTGGGCACAAATGCAACCTGTTATCAAAAGACTCAGTGAGTTAGAATGCCAACCTGGACTCAGGAAGACCTGAATTCAAATCCAGTCTCTGAACCTTACTAGCTGTGTGACCCTATAAGTCACTTAAACTTGTTTTCTTCAGTTTCCTCATCTACAAAATGATGTAGAGACAGAAATGACAAACCACCTCAATATATTCACCAAGCAAATGCCAAAGGTGGTCACGAAGTGTAAGTTGGGACTGGAAAAACTGAGCAACAGCCACAAAGTCAAAAGCAAAAGCAGAACCCAGTGAGTTCAAAAGTTTAGAAGGGAAACACAGCCACAGAATGTGTGTAGTGACCTTGTCTGCATCCTCTTTCCAGTCAATATTGGTGTCTAAGTTTCTGCTGAATACTACCTCAGTGGTTGATTTTTTTCACCTCTATATCCAGTTTCAGGCTTGGTTGATATATCCTGGTCTAGTATAATACCATTCACTTTTGGAGAGAATCAGTTCCCACACATTAATTTCAATAACAGTCTCATCTCTATGGCCTTTTATCTCATGAGCAGAATTCCATCTCCAGGGGCAGCTAGGTAGCACAGTGAGTAAGAGCACTGGCTCCAGTGTTGAGAACACCTGGAGATCGAATCCTGGGCTCAGACACTTAGCACCCACCCAGAAACACCTGGCCGTGTAACCTTGAGCAAGTTACTTAACCCCAATTGCTTAGGGGCGGCCAGGTGGCTCAGCGAGTAAGAGCACCGGCTCCAGTGTCGGGATGACCTGGATCAAATCCGGGCTCGGATGCTCAGCACCACACCCAGAAATAATAACTGGCCGTGTAACCTTGAGCAAGTTACTTAACCCCAATTGCTTAAAAAAAAAAAAAAAGAATTCCATCTCCGCATGCCAGGCCCCTGACTCCAATCACCATTTCACACAACAGACTCCACAGCTGGATTGAAGAGAAAGTAGTTTTTCTCTAGGATAAAATATAAAATCATCTTTTTGGAATATCAGAGTACTTCATAACCCCCCTCCTTTTCAGTCTTCTTCTATGTTATTTCCTTCTCTAACCCTTGCACCAAGTAATCTGTAATCTAAAGACAGGCTAATGAACCTCATTCGTATTCCTTGGGCAAGGCGCTCAATCCCTTCACTGCATTTTCAATAACTGTCTGTGATGCCTACAATACTCTTCTTCCTAATCTTGATTTCCTGGCTTCTCTAGTATTCTTCAAGTTCCAGCTGAAAAAACAAAACTAAAACCAAAACAAACCAAAACAGCCAACAACAACAAAAAAGCCTTCTAAATGCTAATCCTTTCCCTCTGTTGATTATCTTCTATACATAATGTGTGTATGGATATATAACATATGGACTATATGTACATTATATATAAACAGATACATATATGCACGCATATGTGTGTATACACATAAACATATATATACACACAGGCGCACAAGCACGCATACATATGTAGTTGGGTGGGGTCAGGGAAGCAAAACATTGGCCAAAGAGATCATAATAGTGATGTAAATATTATTATGGCAATGTTGAAGATAAAAGTTTCTTTAATCAAAAAACAAAATACACATATTTTAAAATTATCTTTAATGATACTATGTATAGCAGCTTCTCCCTGGTTTATGCACTTTAACAAATGGTAGTTAACAAACTGGGCCATTTTCTTCTGTACCCGATCCTCTTCTAATTCTCTCACGTCTTTACTTCTAATACTGGTATAAACAGTATAAAATACAGTTTATTTTTAAAAGGATACACATAGGCATTTTTAAACATCTATATATTTATATTGATAGCTCCATCTACCTATCTGTAGATCTCTCTGTCTCTGTCTCTGTCTCTCTCTGTCTCTCTCTCTCTGTCTCTCTCTCTCTGTCTCTCTCTCTGTCTCTCTCTCTCTCTGTCTCTCTCTCTCTCTCTCTCTCTCTCTCTCTCTCTCTCTCTCTCTCTCTCTCTGTCTCTCTCTCTCTTTCTCTCCCTCTCTCTCTCCCCTCCCTCCCTTCCTCAGTTTTCTTGAGGTTGTCAGTAATTGAAAATTCAAAGGTTTTCCTTTTCCTTCCTTCCTTCCTTCCTTCCTTCCTTCCTTCCTTCCTTCCTTCCTTCCTTCCTTCCTTCCTTCCTTCCTCCCTCTATTCCTTGCTTCTTCTCTTCTTTCTTCTCTTTCTTTTTTTTTCTTTCTTCTCACTGGATAGCTTCCTGAACATATCAGCAGGTATTTCACTATAATAAATCCTTCAGTATGTAAAGTTCCAATTTTCTGAGTCCCATACCTTATATGCTACTCTAGTATTTTTTTTCCTTACTGAATCTGTTTTGAATGAGATTACTAAGATATCAACTTGACTGTATTATCACTGGGAAGTTGTTTTGGAATGTTGGGAGTAAAAGTCCATGACGGGCTGTTATTTCAAGGGTATCTATTGAATTATATGAAGGAGATATGGAATGAATTTAATGAAGGAATAGTTCATTTAAGGAAGTTTCAGGTACTGGATGGAGTGCTGAAAAAGGAGCAGGCAAAAACTCATTACTCGATTAATTGATTATTGTAGAGGATAACAATTGGAGTATAACATTCAAGCATCTCTTTTTTTGGATGTGGGAAGGAAGGAAATTGGGGTCAAGTGACTTGCCCATGGTTACATGGCAAGTTTTGTGTTAAGTGTCTGAGGCTGGATTTGAACTCAGGTCCTACTGACTCCAGGGCTGGTGCTCTATTCACTTCACCCCCTAGCCACCCCCATTCAAGCATCTGTAAAGAGAGAAGTGGAAGTGATTAAGTGGAAATTAGTTATGAGATATTGTACTGAGGACAAAGACCTGGAAAGAATGTTTACAACTATTCTGGGGAGAGGTATATAAACTCAGAGTAAAGAAAGACATCTGCTAGTAAAAAAGAAAGCATCTTACTAACATTCACTGAAGATAGAAAGTAAACTGTAGATCTGCCAGTGTAAACACAAGGGAATCACTAGAATCACTATGTGAAACTAAGAGCCTTCTCAAGGGATCATCCATGCCCCTCTGGGGAAACATCATTTGAGCCCTGGATAGGACATGCCACTGAAGTAATACAGTAGTGGCAGAGGACTGATGTACAGAAACAGAGGAGGCTAATGGAAAGCCTCAGGGGAGCAACATTTGATCTCATAGGCACTCTGGAAATACAAAATTCTGTGTTTCTAGCACTGGAAAGCTTGCATAGACTGGATATTCAATTTGGTAAAGAAGAGCCTGCACAGCAAGCTTAGGGCTTGTTCATCAATATCTACTAGCAGTTGGGAGAGAAGCCCTCAGAAATCACAGTGCATTTAGAATGTTCTTTTTTGTTGTTGGTGGTGGTGTTTGTAATTTTAATATTAGTAGTCAAATAATATTAGTTTTAATATTAGTAGTCAAAAGATCAGTGCTGATAGAGGACATAGAAAAAATTCTAGGATGACACAAGTGAATCACAGATTGGTTCAGAAAAAGCACCTAAAGTCATATATAATCATAATAGAAAAGAAAGGAAAACATTTTGGATAGACCATTTTCTGTAAGCAGTGAAATTTTTTTAGGAAAAATCAGGAGGGGGAGAGAGAGAGAGAGAGAGAGAGAGAGAGAGAACCTTGGATGAAGGAAATCAGTAGTTTTGACTGACACCAAGAAATCATTTCCTTTATTAGCCATTGAAGCAAAATGAGAAGCCACCCCAGGTCTCTAAGAATCATTTTGGTATTAAGGTTTTTTTGTCCTTTTCTGTCATTCTTTGAGATCTATGATGCTTAGGTTGTCTCTCCATATCCTATCTTAAAGATACTCATCTTTTGCTTGTATAGTTATTATATCTTCTTTCAATTGTCTTTCTTTTAATATTATTTTCTTTTTTCTTTTTACCTTTCTTTTTCAAGGTTTTATTTCACTACTGAGTATTTGAATTTCCAATCTATTCTTCCCTCTTTAATTTCTTTAGTGAGAATTGGCACTGCAGATTCAGTTTTTTTTTCTATTCTGCCCCTTATTTTTTGTTTTATGGGATAAAAATTCTGTTCTTATAATTCTTATTTCTCTTTTAAACCCTCCAGAACAGTATATAATGGTTCCATATTCTCTTAATTTCCACAGGCTTTTCTGTCCCATCAAGTGTTGGATGATTTTCATTCATATTGAAGTATTTATTCATAGATGCCTTAACTTCTTTACTAGAACTGAAGACCACATTTCCTTCTTTTATTATTTTCCCAATTGGCTTATCTGTTTATGTTCAAGGTCTCTGAGATTTCTCCTTCCTGAAATATTTGATAACTTCTAATCTTCCCAACCCTCCTCTCTCCTTTATTTTTCTTATCACTCATTTCCTGACTCTTTCCCTTCTGATTGTGGTTTTCTTGGGAGCTAGATCTCAAAGTGTCTCAGCCTTTGTCCACACTGGGCAATTCCTAGTTCACCAGCCTAGGTCTCTGCCCCAACAAACATTTTGGTCATCAGAATTGAATCCAGTTGGAATCTGTCCTCTTTCCCTCAGGCTTGGTGGAGTGCTGCATAGCCCCACGCATGTATAGTATTCTATCCTCATGTTCTGTATCCTTCCCTCTCTTCCTTAGGTGTCTTAACCAAGAACCAGAACTTCAGAATCTGTTTTCAAAATCACTGGAACTTCACAACTTTGCAGCATTGGAGCTTCCAAGTAGCAGCTCCTGACCAGGGTTTGTTACTGAAGAAGTGTGACCAAGCTGTTTCTTAAGGCCTGAGCAAACTCCCACAGTCTGAACTGGGGTCTCTATTGCACTGGAAAAAGGGAGGATAGATCAGGAGTCAGGGTAGGTTTAGATGTAAACCTGTGTCACATTCTTGAATCTGGTAATGCAGTCTTGCTGCTGGTTGCATAGGATATTGGTGAAGGGTATTGAGTGAGCTCAGGGACAATAAACATTGGTTCTGTTTGGTGGAGTTGATTTTGTTTTGGTTTGGTTTTGTATTCATATTTTTCACCTTCTTTTGGATTATGGGTGTCCTGGACAATAGAAACAGGGGAAGTTGCTTTTTACTTTGGTGCATAATTTTTGTGTTGGAGAGGTTGCCACTTTATATCTGCTGTCCTATTCAGTTTCTACTCCACAAAACAAGATTCCTCTCCCAAGATAAATAAACTCATCATTTCTAAACTCAAAACAATGCTGCTAATTCAAGCCTTGATTGGTTCCACCTCCCTTAGCCTCCTCATCCATCTGTTTGGAGGACTAGAAGGGGAAAGAGCACCAAACTCCTCCTAATGCCTGCCTTTATAGAAGGCAGAACCTAGACTTTTAGGATCATTCCATTTTCTATCTGTTGCCCAGGATATTTTCAAATGCATGGAATAAGATGCCTCTATGTCTGGTACTGCTTGATTTCCCACCCCTACCCCCCCCCCCGGCTTTCTTACTCCTTTTCTGTATTGTCTTCTCCTTTAAACTATAAATTTATTGAGGTCAGGGACTGTCTTTATTCTTATTTTTTGCACCCACAGTGTCTGGCATGCCTTAGATGCTTAATAAATATTTATTGGATTGGATTGGTTTGAGAGGTCATGGGGATGAGAGTAAGTGTCAAGCCTTCTGTCTTGTTCACATGAACTTGAATGTTCTGAGTCAGTCTAATGGAAATTCTGAGACATGAAACAGTGGACAGACCTATATATTGCAAAAAGATTAAGGAACATAGGTTTAGGGGTGAAGATAATCTTCATATACACATAGATATACATATCTACATAGCTGAATGTAGCAAAACTATAATATAACTAGAGACTCAGAAGACAGACATTTGGATGCAGTCAGATAAATAATTTGTAGATGGAATCCTGAAGATGAACTCAAAAGAATCATCATCAGGAAATACCATGAAGATTATATTTGAGAAACAGATGGTATAGAAATATCTAAGCCATTCCCCTCATCAACAGTTCTTTGTTCCTCTCTCCCTAGGCTTCTAGGAACTCATAGAACTGTAACAATAATAGCTGAAAATGTTGAATTTCTTCTATTTGGAACTTTAAATGCCAAATGATAATTGATCTTCAAGAATAGACTCTGAAAATTATCCTTTTTGAGTTGTTAGATCTCAGAAACTATCTGTAGATATTATTGGGCAATGGCAGGTAGTCCATGTGATTCACCTGTAGTAAAGGCGAAGAAGTTTTAAAAATGAATGTGTATAAATCCAGATTTTGAATTATAGGACTAAAGTGGACTAGCACAGAAATGCAAGTTAAAGATGCCAGGGAGCATTGCAAGACAGCCAATTATTTTTAGTGTTGTACCTATCTAACACCACAGGGATTATTTTGTTCAGTGATCTTCAAATTATCATTATCAAGAGAGATATAAAATAGGGAGATATAGATAAATGTGTCATAGGTGATGACCATAGTCATGAGGATGCAGAAACTCCATTTACCAAAAAAAAATGCCTATAAGCACTCCTCCAGATACATCTATTTGTAGATAAATATTTATCTTCTTTGGATTCTTATTACCACTGCCTTCTGCTGGTTCTCTGTCTGCTAAGGTTTTCATCAAAACTTTCTATCATTATTTGTTTCCCACCTGTCAGGCTAATCTTCCACAGCTTCTTATGCAGGCAAATCATTCCTCTCTTAGCCCCTATGAATGTGTATAATACAGGGTTCTTAGTCTCTGCATAGTCTCAGTGATCTAATCAACTCCCAGTAAATTAATTATCTCTTTATTAAGATAATTCCAAAATCTACAACCCTTATTTATCTTTTGAGCTCCAGCCATGTGTCACCAACTGCCTGTTTGAAATCTCCACATGGATGCCACTGTCACCTCAAATTCGTCATGTCCAAAGTAGAACTCATGATCTTTTTTTTCTCATAAAGCAGTCAGGGAATTCTATTTCTGTCAATATCACCACCATTTTTCAATCTATTTAGGCTTGCAACTTAGACTCTATCTTTGGTTCTTCACTTTCCATATGAAATGAGTTGCAAAGCCTTTTGGACTCTAACCCTATTGTCTCTCCTCTTCTCTTCATTCACACCAAAACCAATCTAGTGCCAGCCTTTATATACCTGTACTACTGAAATAGACTCCTAAATGATAATCCTGTGTCTAGTCACACCCTTTTCTAAGACATTCTCCCCATGGCTTCCAAAGTGATATTCCTTTCATAGGTTTAATCCTGTCATGCTTATTCTCAGGGAATTTAATTTCATTTAATTAATTAATTAAATAATTGCCTTGGGCGGCTAGGTGGAGCTGTGAATAGAGCACTGGCCCTGGAGTCAGGAGGACCTGAGTGCAAATCCGGCCTCAGACACTTGACACATAAACTAGCCATGTGAGCTTGGACAAGTCACAACCCCAATTGCCCTCCAAAAAGCAAAATAATAATAATAATAATAATAGTAATTGCCTCATGGTTAAAATATTTCTTTCTTTGGCATTTAAAACACTTCAAAATTTTGATCTAGCCTATCTTTCCAGACTAGTTACATGAAAACATGAGATTTACAATTGAATTACTTACTCTTCTCTATTCAGTATTCCTTTTCTCAAATGTATGCTTTGACCTGGCAGTCCTTTATGTCTTAAATTCTCTCCCCAGTCTCCTTTACCTCTTGTAATTTCTTGTTCACTTCAAGACGAAGTCATGAAAAAGAACTATCCTGATTCCCCTAAAGTTATTGAGTCTTTTAGTTACTATATTTGAATATATACAGATGAAATATTTGCTATATGGGAAAATGATCCCATTCTATTTTGTTTTCTCCTGTACATTGTCTACTTTCCCCCACTCTCTCACTTCTGTCTCTCCCTGTTTACTGACTCCTTCCCCATTGCCTAAAATCTTATTTATGTTTTTCCCATCCTCAAAAATTCCTCAACTGATCTATACATCACCATTAACTATCATCCTAGATTTTCTTTCTATTTGGTGGTTAAATATTGCCAGGTCATGTACTTTAGGTATCTTAATTTTCTTTCCTGTCACTCTCTTCTTAACTCTCTACATTTAATTCTTGCCAAAGTTTATGATAATCTTTTAATTTCCACATCTAATAACTCTTTCTAAATTTTCAGCCTTCTTGACCTCTCAAGATATTATCTCTCTCTGTCTCTTTGACTCTGTCTTTCTCTGTCTTTGTCTCTTTGTCTGTATCTGTCTGTCTGTCTCTGTCTCTCTGTCTCTCTGTCCCTCTGTCTCTCTCTCTCTGTCTCTCTGTCTTTCTGTCTCTCTCTCTCTCTGTCTCTCTCTCTCTGTCTCTCTCTGTCTCTCTCTGTCTCTCTCTCTCTCTCTCTCTCTCTCTCTCTCTCTCTCTCTCTATATATATATATATATATATATATATCTGTCTCTGTCTCTCTCTCTGGATGTATGTAATTTTAATTAATTTCCACAAAAACAGGGTTGGTTGTCATCCTTCATTCTCAAAGAGTACTGAAATGGCATCATTATTTTAGAGTCAAGTTACAGTGTATTGGGCTGTGGTGATCAGATCAATACAATCTCAGAACATTCTATCACAAGTTGGACACAAATAATCCATGTGAACATTTGGGGTGGATTTGAGGTCCAGGTTTCACAGGTGTATTATACCACAATGAGTTCATCACAACAGTTCTATAGACCTTCAGTTTGGTAGTCACTCTAACACCTCTTCTCTCCAATGCTTTCCTTCAGAGCTTCCCAGAGAAATTGTGTTACCTGATGAACTTTTATTTTCACAATTCAAATGCATTCTTTTTGTGTTAGCTCTGGCAATGCCTGTGTCAATCTCATTATCAATGTGTACATCCCTGGAAAGTATACTGCCAAGGTAAGTGAACATATCCACAACTTTTAAAACTTCTCCATTTGCTGTACCTGATGGTTCCACATATGGATGCTGTGGTGCTGTCTAATGTAGCACCTGTGTTTTCTTGGTGTTAATTGTTAGGCCAAAATTAGCACACACAGCATAGAATTAATTCATATTTTGTTGCATCTCAGCTTCAGTAGCTACATTGAGTATACATTGAGTGAACAGTCATCTGCAAAGACATATTCTAAATCAATACAAGCAGAGTTTTGCCCTATGGCAAAAAATGCAGGGGGATCCTACAGCATAATGGCATGAGGGTGATTCCTCACCTGTTCACCCTTCAACAGGTCAGTGTCATAAAGAACTGAGGCAGCAGTGGTCTCATTTAATGGAGATGCCTACCCTTTTGAAAAATTTAATAAAACTGCTATACCATAAGGAACATACTCTCTTCCCCTGACAATTGAATCACAGGTGAATTTATCCCTTCCCCACATCCACCACTGACACTGTTTCTTGTTACAGAATTTGCTTATTACGTTTCTGATAGCCAAATAAATAAAACATAATTATAATACATTCTATTCCATTTATTTTTATCAAGCAATTTAGCATTAATATTATCAAGCTCCTTAATCTGTGGCATTTGACCATCTATCAGACTAAATGTACTCATAAGAAAATGATTAATTCACTGGTGGTAAACATTTAGTAGAAGTGCTATATCCACACTTTGGAGACCTGGAATCTTCCTCTTGACCAGATCCATAAAGTTATTTTGAAATTGTCTAGGAACTAGTGAAGGAATGGGAAAGAAAATGCACATGTCTCATTTGCTAATTTAAAAATAATAATAATAGACACCAATGTTTTCTGAGATGATACTTTGTTTGCTTATATACAGGAAGGTAATATGTGACTAATACCAAAGCAGATGGTGGTACAATCTCAATATTTTAAATTTAAAGTAAATTTGAAGGAGGGAAAATAAAACATATAAACATAACAACAATAAAATGGATTCCACATATTGGCAATTAGTGTCCCATACTTAAAAAGTTCTAAGGAATAATGATTTCTTTTATTTGATTTCCTGGATACCTCCTATAGGGAGGGTAGACAAGAAAAAAGAAATTATGTTACCTGATCAACTTTTATTTTCAAAATTCAAATGCATTCCATTTTAACTGCATGGAATCAAAAGTTCTTTTTAATGTTTAGTTTTCCAAACTAATTGATTAAAAGTCTTCCTCTATGGCTCCATAACTTCATGAGATAGGCAATAGTAGGCAACATATTCCTACATTGTTGAATGATGTTTTTAGTTTTGATCCAAATTTAAATATATATACATATACATCATTGTTGAACATTTTGCAGTTTCCTTTCTTCAGAAATAGTATAGTACCTAATAAAAATAGAATAAGAGCTAACATTTATGAAATGTTTAACATGTGCATGTTGCTGTAGTAAGTGCTTTATAATTATTATCTCATTCTATACTCACCACAATCTTTTGGGACAGGTGTTAAGATTAGTCTCTTTTTATAGAAAAAGGAAACAAGATAACTAGAGATTAAATGATTTGCCCTGGATCACACAGCTAGTAAATAATTGGGGCCAGATTTAAACTTATGTCTTCCTGATTCCTGGGCCAGCACTCTATTCACTATACCACCACCTAACTACCCCTCTAACTACCTATGGAGTACTTGCTAAAGACAATCCCTAGAAAATGTCCAATCAAAAAATATACTTAAATGATATATTTAAAATCAAAATGACTAAGAAAGAACACATGAGGATATTGTTTTTTTTTCTCAAAACTAATATTCTTTGAATTCAGATTTCTTTAGGCTTGTATGTATTTGCTTTTCATCATTCTGGAGCTACTTTGAATAATCTAATTCATTAACTACCTCCTCACCTACTCACAGAAAGATAAAGATTTATGAATCTCTACTCAAGAGTTTCTATTCTCCCAGAAACATGCAGATAAAGCATGCCTCCCTAGTCTGGTTTAGGTGAAGAAACCATGCAGGACACATACATACAATTTCACATGTTGACATGAGGCAGGGATCCAAAACACTGTAAGCAGGATCCCTGGAATTTCCTTGGCAATAGAATTTCCTGGCCTATGGAATTATAGGAGTTTGAAATGTTAATAGCTCATCTCACCTAGACTAAGAAAAATAGCCAAGGGGGGCTGTAGGTAATCAGAAGACACTTCAGTTACATTGCCTAAAATGATAACTGTGTCATACCTGCATGCTCACTTTCTCTCTAGTTCTATACTTGACAACTAAGTCACACTGATTGGTCTTGCATGGTGGGTAGAGTTTTCTCTACTTGTAAAGTGGTTTATTTCCTGTTAGGTGTCTTCATTCTGGCCATGCAGAATTCAAACTGTTTACAGAATACAAAAATAGAAAAAGAAGGATTGTGTCTATGTGAGGGAGAAGTGTGATTAGTTGGGTTTTTTTAGGTTTATTTTGTTTTGATTTATTAGTTGGTTGCCTGGTTTGGAGTTATGATTTCATTAGGATAAGTTAATCTTAGGATATAAATTTCTTCACTTACACAGAATAATTTTAATATATGATCTCAAAAGAGTTATTTGGGCATTTCAAAGAAAAGTGACTTTGCCATGGTCACACACTTAGTATGTATCAGAGGTAAGATTTAAACCCTGGAATTTCTGAATTGGAGATCAACTTTCTATGTGCTATGTCACATTGCCTCAGTGACAATTTATAGTGGGAGATACATTAATAAAATCCAACAGCCTAGGATCAACATAGCAGGAAGTGTATTCAAATGTCTTGTCTCTTACTATAATGACTATCATAATGTTTTACTTAAATGTTTCATTGAAATAACTGCTTTTTCCTTAAAAGTCTGGCCTGGGTCATGTCTAAAAGATACCAAAACTTTTTTTTTCCCTTTATTGAAATACAACACATTGGTTATATATGTCTTTTAACAGAACAGTTGCCTTAGTCAATTAAGATGTTTCAGGCAAAAGCAGACTCTCTATTTACACATGTCTAAGGATGTCTGTTCTTCCTTCCTCCTTCCCCAAGTCCCTCCATCCCTCCCTCCTCTCCCTTTGTCCATATAAGGAATCATTCCCTTACCAGTGGGTGCTCTAACCAAAGGAATATAAATTTGGGTCATTGAAACCTTGCAAGGTATCTTGTGGTTTAGAAGCTAGATTTCTTCCTTAAGGACCATGCCTTAAATGCAAATCACTCTGACTTTCATTGACTGGCCAACAATAAGACCCAACCCAAAATTCAGTTGGTCATCATTTGGACTCTGGTGGTTTAAAGTGAGTGTAAATAACAATTGACTGACAATAGACCAGAAACTCTGAGCATCTTCCCCTCCCAGACTGATTTTGGGTTTTTTGTTTTAGTTTTTTTGACTAGGTAAAAGAAACCATTCTTTGCCTCATTTCTTACCTAGCCTTCATCACTGAATGGGTATTGTCTCAGACAAACTTAGACCTAGGGAAGACTTTAGGCCAAGGTCTCCCAATATATCTGGGGGCTTCTGCAGTTGTCCTAATCTATATCTTGCACTGGGCTCAGGAGAAAATGAGGCTGGTGATTTAGCACAGCCCTCCTTCACTTCAAACCAGTTCACTTTCAATTCATGACATTGCCTTCCTGATGTCATGGTCTTCTTCAAGAATGAAGGACAAACAATGAAGGATGAATGTAAGAGATGAGGATTTGTTATAACTTAGTATAACATGATATTTGCTTCACCTCTACTAGCAGATACAATCTACATAGGCTACTGGGAATACTCAACTCCAATAACTATCTCCCTAAGTCATCAAAAAGGAAAAGCAAGAACATGAGGGAAATAAGATGGGTTTCAGCATAGGGAAACTGAATTTAGGTGGGTTAGTAGAGTGAAAAGAAAGAAATAGGGTCAAATTCTTGAATTCGGTTTAGAATTTTCTATTCTCTGTATTTAATCACCCTATGTTATAAGAGAGCCCTAGACTGGGATAGATGAAAAATCAAGGTTGAGTTTTGATTATGTTGCTAATTTGTTATATGAATTTAGGCAAAATTTTTAACCTCTATAGATTTCAGTTTCCTGCTCTGTGAAATTAAAGGGCTAGACTTAAAGTTACTAAATATCTCTTCAAATGAATAAATTCTACTATTCTTCCTGTATTTGACTACATTGTAGGAATGATTTAAATAGATAAATTATGAAACTTAAGCCTGTTGTGACCTTATGATGGAAGATACCATTTTAGTAAAATGGGTTGAATGGCCTTATCCAAAGAACAATTTACCTTTTTTGCTCAATGTCACCTTGGAGGGTGTTCTTTAAATGGAGGAACCCAAGGGATGTGTGTGTTTGCTTTTTTACCTCACACTGTTATTATAGTAAGTAAAGATGGTATGCCTATCACATTTGTACATAATCTAAACTCAGGTTTGATAGGTAACACATTGAATCACTTGATAAGGACCCCAAAGGACCTCAACATGCTGGAACAATGGGTCAAATCTAATTCAATGAAATTTAATAGAGAAAAGTATGAAGTCTGACCCTTGACTCAAAAAACTCTATTTCACAAGAAAAGGATATGGGAGGTAACTAAAGTTAATAAGGGGTTTTATTGGACTGAATGTTCAACAGTGCAAGATGATAGTTAAAGTTCATCGACACTCATGGTTTCTATAATAGGAAATGATAGGTGCTCTGCAATTTTTCTTGCTCAGACTACACTGTAATATTTTATCTAATGCTGCCCTCTAAATATTAGGAAGATACATTTACCATTTGAAGTATATCTAGGGAAAAAAAACATAATGATAGTGAAAGGCAAAGTGATAGGATTGGAAAAAAGAGTAGGGCTACATTTAGAGTTAGTGAATATGAGCTTGAATCTCAACTCTCCTATTTACTGCCTGTGACCTTAGACAAGATATTTCATCTCTCATCTCTATATAAGCTTCATTTCCTTATATGTAACATGAGAGGTTTGGAGTAGTTAACTTCACGTAGAATAATTTCATTCCATGCAAGAAGAAATGGTTAAAAGATATGGAGATAAGAATTGGGGAAGGCGTGATAGCTATCTTCAAAGGTTGTCAAGTGGTAATTATGGGAATTAGGCTCATGCTGCTTATATGCAAAGGACACAAGTAGGAGAAATAGATGGAAGTTACAGAAAGGCTGATTAAGGTTTGATATGAAAAAAAGAAAATCTACAAATTGCATCCTTCCAAAAGTGGAATTACCTGTCTCTAAAGACATTTCCTATAATGAATTTCATATCATAAATTTCTTCAAACAAAAGAATGACAGTGATATTGAAAGGATTCCCATTCAGGGACAAATTGACCTCCATGGTCACTTCCAACTCTGAATGATTATGTTATTCTCTGACCATTTTGTTAATCAGCCTACATACAGTTAATTCTAATATTAAGATATTGATCACTTTTCCTCCTCCCAATTAAGAATTTTATTGATATGAATACCTTCCCACCTTGCTTTTCCATATTAAATGGATATATAACAGGGAAAACTTGAGGGACCATAAAAATATTATACATAACTTTCATCAAAAGCTAATCTTAATGTTTTGATTTGATTCTTGAAAAAAATATGAGGGAAACCTGACTTGAAAGACTGATTTTACTTTTACATAAATGTCTTAGCTGAATGTCTTTTTTGGACTTTGAATTTAGTTCTTACCATTAAAGTTTTCTTTTGGTCTTGTTGGACTTAAGCATCATCTTTACTCATTTCAGTTTTGATCAAATAATGATCCTTCCCTTTGAGCTCAAATTACTCATTACTTTTCTTCATGTTAACTCTCCTGGGATAGTTGAAAATCACCCCCCAAATTACTTACAATATGTCACATCTTCACAACCAGCTGAAAATGGATAATAGCCACAAAACAAATTCCAAGATTGTCATTCATCTTTTTCTAGAGAGCTCATTAACCTTTAAAGGTTTGTACATGATACCATAATTATTGTGCAATGGGACTTTCATTTCTGCTCTGTTCCTGGAAGTTCCACTTGGTGTATAGGCCCAGGGAGAAGACTCATATATTCCTTTAACACTTAATCAAGAGGTCAATAATTACCTCAGGACAAAGTGCAGAGGGAGAGACTTTGCTTTTTTTTTTAATTCACTATTGCACAGCCAAAATAATCAACCTCTGATCCAACCTTGAAAGAGAATAAATGTTACTGTACACTGAGAATCAAAATATGATTTAAAGTGGATTTTAGAAAACTGAGCACTTGTGATTTCCTTTTTTCATAATTTATTCCCCCTCATCAACTACATATATGTTAGTCATCCTTTAAGACTCAGTTAATATGTTTTCCATAAATTCATTCAGTTATTGCATCCCACATTTATGGTTCCCTTCTCTTAACTTACATGTTGACATCTTACAGATGAGTATTTGATAATACATCATCTTTTCTGGACAGCTTTGCAAAAAAGAATTTTACCTTTCTATGATTCACTGTTCTTAATAAAATGAAAGAGTTGAAGTAGATAATATCTAAAGTTTCTTTTTTTCTCTGAAAATCTGATTCCATAATCTATGAAAACTGCTCAATATATATTAGTCATGTTTCCATACGACAGTAAGATATTTGAAAGTAAAAATTATTGCCTTAGCTGATTTTCTTTTTTTAAGATAATGCTTAACATAATTTCATTGACGTAAGACTATTCCCCCCAAGCCAACACATTAAATGTGTTTGCCTGTTGATTTGAGTATTGTTGTTGTTATTATTATTGTCACTGTGTTATAGGAAAGTATTCTTTATTATGATACCCAATATTTTCCCTTGGTTCTGAAATTACTGTTGCCATTTTAATCAAAGTTAAGTACAGCCTTGGTATGCACACTGAAGTTAAATGGGAATAACCTATTGCCCAGGTGTTTTCCTTGTATTCCTACACATGTAATGCTCATTAGGTAACTAACAATTTGTTCTGAAAAGCTGGTGTCAGTTTAGCTGCTTCAATGATGATGATGTAAGTCATGCTCAAAGCAAATATCCATTACCTGCTTTGACATACTGTACCACAGAGAATATCTCTCTTGAAAAGTCAGAACTTGCTAAATTATCATCTTCTATGTCTCTCATTTCAAACTTCTTTCAGAACTAAGCATGACTTTATTACTCAAGGCATCAGATAAATATTAAGACACTTTTAAAGACAACACCTGTTTGCAATAGTACATTTTGATATTGACACCAAAAAGGATTCTCAAACACATTAATTTCATCTTCCATACAAGCAAGAGAAAGTTTACCTTTACAAGGTGCTAAAATTGACCTCTTAGGTTTTTTGTTTTGTTGTTTCTTTTTTTGCTTGTTTGTTTTTCCCTCCATTTCTTCTAGTTCTTGCCTACTTGGCTAAATATAATGAACCTAATTGCTCTTTCCCGTAATAAATCCTTCAAAAAGTCAAAGACAACTTAGTTCTCTGGCATGTTTCCACATTTTCACAGGAATTACTTTACTTATATGCCTCTGTTTCCAGTTCCTTCCCCAACCTGATTTTCTTTCTCTATATAAACTATAGCTTTCCATTGTTCTTCTTAAAATCTCATGACCATAAATGGTCAATCACCTAAATAAGTCAAAATATATCACCTATCTCCTCTGTTTTGTTGTTGTGGTGGTAGTGGATTTTTTTTTTGGTGGGGGAGATGTTGGGAGAATTATTCAAATTTTTAATTTTGTGAATGAGGGGAATTCCTCATATGGAAAATTCCACCACCAAAGAAAATCAATAACCCTTCTGGATTTTACACTCTAAGAAATGATGACTATGAAAAATACAGAGAAGTATGGGGAAATTTACATCAATTGATACAAAATGTGGGAAGCAGGACCATGAAAGCAATAAACACAATGAGTAATGTACATGGGGAAAAAAAAGCACACTGAAACCAAAAGCTATGTAAATATAATGACTGAAACATAAGAAAGCTCCTCCCTCCCTTCTTTGAATGACTATTAATGTGTAACACTGAAGGATTTGATTGATGTTCAGGGTAATTTTGGTTAAATATTCTCCCCACTTCTTTTTTATTCTTTTTTTTTAATAAGAAATGGTGCTTTGAGAGTGTGAGTGAAGGGAAAAAGTGAAAAATAGTATGAGTCAGTCTTTATTCAGACATCAGTTCTTTCTCTGGAGGCAGATAACATTTTTTATCATGAGTCTTTTGGGATTGTCTTATATCATCGTATAATTTAGAATAGCTAAGTAATTCACAGTTCTTTGTCATATAATATGACTTTTTCTCTGCACAATTATCTCCTGGTTCTACTCACTTCAGCCTGTATCTGTTCATGTAAGTGATTCTTTTTTAAAAAGATAACAATAAAATTCAATCAAGGAGTTTCCTAGGGAAATAAGAGTCATGTAAGCAAACAAACATTTATTAAGAACCAGGGGCAGAGTCAAGATGGCAGAGTAGACACAGGTCATCCATGTGGCTCTGGCTTCCACCTTCACCAATTCATGTAAAAGGGGACTCTGGCCAAACTTTGAAGCTACAGAACCCACAAAATGACACAGAGAAGCTAACCTCCCACTGAGGACAGCCCAGCAGGCTGGCAGGAATCAGCCAGCACAGAGCTCTGGGAGCCAACACCAGCCACACCCAGAGGTTTTAGCCGCAGGGCAGGCCTGACCACCCTCCGGCTGGAGGGAGTCCAGATCACCCTCAGCTGTGTTTCCAGAATTATCAACACATAGATGCTAAGGACAAAATGAGAGGTCAGTGCACTGTGGACTTTGGGACCCAGAAGTTGAGAGTGCATTGACTTTTGCCCCTGGGGTGAGAAGCCATTGAGGAGCCTGGGCTGTGCAGCCACCCCCCACGTAGCAGGTTCAGATCCTGGCATACAGAGCATAAGGGGATCAAGCAACCAGTCTGGGGGGGCAATCAATCTTGCTTTAAACTGCTTGGATCTGTATTGTGGTCTAGGGTAGAGGTCCTGGGGTGTGTGTCCAGCTTCCCAGAGCATGTAGAGGCTTCAGCAAGGACACCCAACTAATAGCACCAGCAGCTGAGAAAACCTCAGCTTTTGGTACAAAGCTCCCTTGTCTCACAGCAGAGTCCTACTGTGGCAAAAAGTCTAAAAGTCAAGTAATTGAGTGGCAACATGACCAGGCAAAGGAAACAAAGCAAACAGAAGAATCCAACATTAGACTCTTATTTTGGGGACAAAAAGGAGCAAAGCATGGAACAGGAGGAAGACAGTGAAGTCAGAAATCCTGCAACAAAAGCTTCTAAGAAAAATACGAGCTGATTACAGGCCATAGAGGACCTTAAGAAGCAGATAAGAGAAGGGGAGGAAAAATTGGGAAGAGAAATGAGAATGTTGCAAGAAAATTACAAAATGAGAGTCAACAGCCTGATTGAGGAAAATAACACCTTAAAAATAGACTAACTCAAATGGCAAAAGAGGCTCAAAAAGGCAATGAGGAGAAGAATGCTTTAAAAAGCTGATTTTGCCAGATGGAAAAAGAATCTCAAAAGCTCACTGAGGAGAATCATTTCTTCAGAATTAGATTGGAGCAAATGGAAGCTAATGACTTTATCAAAAATCATGATGCTCTTACACAGATCCAAACAAATGAAAGAATAGAAGGCAAAGTGAAATATCTCATTGGAAAAACCACCTATCTGGAAAATAGATCCAGGAGAGATAATTTAAAAATTATTGGACTACCTGAAAGCCATGATCAAAGAAAGAACCCAGAAATCATTCTCCAAGAAATCCTCAAGGAAAACTGCTCTGATGTTTTAGAACCAGAGGGCAAAATAGAGGTTGAAAGAATCTACCAATCACCTCCTGAAAAAGATCCCAAAAAGAAAACTTCTAGGAATATTATAGCCAGGTTCTGAAAATCCCAGATCAAGGAGAGAATGTTACAAGTAGCCAGGAAGATACAATTTAAATATTGTGGAAAGACAATCAGGATAACCCAGGATCTGGCAGCTTCTACATTGAGGGATCCAAGGGCTTGGAATGAGATATTCCCGAGGTCAAGGGAGCTGGGATTAAATCCAAGAATCATCTACCCAGCAAAAGTGAGTATCATGTTTCAGGGGAAAATATGGTCATTCAGTGGAATAGAGGACTTTCAAGCATTCTTGCTGAAAAAACCCGAGTTGAATGTAAATTTAACATTCAGATACAAGAAGCAAGAGAAGCATGAGAAGGTTAACAGGGAAAAGAAATCATAAGGAACTTATTAAAGTTTAACTATTAACATTCCTACATGGAAAAACAATAATTGTAACTTGTGGAACTTTTCTCAGTAGTTGAAGGGAATATATATATATATGTATATATGAGGGTATATGGGCATATGAATACATGTGTGAATGTGTATATATATTTATGAGTATACATAGATAGAGGGCACAGGACCAATTTAATAAGAAGGGATGATACTTAAAAGGTGAAATTAAGAGGTGAGAGAGGAATATGATGAGAGGAGATGGGGAGAGACAGAATGGGGTAAACTATCTCATATAGAAGAAGCAAGGGAAAATGGTTGCAATGGAGGGGAAGAATAGGAAGCCAAAAGGGAATGGGTCAACCTTATTCTCATTGAATTTAGCTTGGGGAGGGAATGAAATACACACTAAATAGGTTATCTCACCCTCCAGGAGAGTAGTGGGGAAGGGGATGGAAAGGGGGATAATAGAAGGGAGGGCAGGCTGGGGAGGAAGGAAGTTGGAAGTACCCACTTTTGAAAAGGTACAGGCTCAAAGTAGAGAACAGAACAAGTGGGAGGTGGGATAGGAGAGAGGGAAATATAGTTATTCTTTTACAATATATCTACTACGTTAAGGTTTTGCATTACCTACACATGTACAACCTATACTGAACTGCTTATCTTCCCAGTAAGGGTAGGTGACAAGGGAGGAAGGGAATAAATCTGGAATTCAAAATTTTAAAATCAAATATTCAAATATATATATATATATATGTATATTTACAATTATTAATACTATTTTATACATAATTTGGAAATAAGATATACAGGCACTGAGGCATAGACATCCACCATGTCCTACTGGAAAAGTCAAAAGGGGTATAGGAGAAAATATGGGAGAGAGCAGATTGGAGGAGGGGATATCCTGTGGGACTGCTATTTTGGGGCAGTGGATAGGGAAAAAATGGGAAGAAAATTTATAACTCAAAATCTGGTGGAAATGAATGATACAAATCAGAAGTTAATAAAGCATTTGAAAAATGAAAAAAAAAAGAATCTATTGTGTGCCCAGCCACTATTAGGGACTGGTGATAAATAAAAAAAAAGAATGAAACAATTCAAAGTCAAAAGGTTCTTGCATTTTAATGGAAGATATTACAAGTGTGTGTATGTGTTTCTTTGTGTGTATACAAATATATGTGTGTATAAATAAGTATAGAGAAGAAATATAAATCAAATATATGGTAATTTGAGATATAGAACTCTAGTAATAAGGGGTAGAGAGCTTTATGTAGAACATGAAGTTTAAAGAAAGGGATTTTATTAAATAATGCTTGGGAGAGAGTGTGTTCTGGGTTGATTGAGGGAAGATAAAAATGTTAGAATACTGAGTTTATAAACATGGGACATTAGAGGAATGGTGTCTTCTTTGATAGAAATAGGGACAATTAGGAGAGAATTTAGTTTGGAGGAAAGATAATGATTTAAATTTTTAACATATAATATTTGATATGTCTCTCAGACATACAACTTAAAATGTCCAAAATGCAATTGTTGATGTGGGACTGACACTCAAAGGAGAACCTGACTCTGGATGTATAGTTTTGTGAGTCATTTTCATGGAGGACAATAATTAATCCCATGACAGCTGATGACATTACCAACGATGCAGATAGAGAAGAGAGTTAGGCCTGGGACTAAACTCTGAAGTTCATGCAGTTAGGGTCATGATATGTATCATAAGTCAGCAAAGGAGACTGAAAAATGCCAATGATCATAGAGAAATATGTATTTGAGACAGAACAAAAACCCATCTCTTCCAGATACCCAGACTAAGCCTTTGTCTAGTATAGCACTTTGATGTTTCCATTTAAGCAACCTAAAGTCACATTACCATTTTGGCTGTCATGTCACAGTCTTCATACAAAAGCACATAACCTTTTATATGAAATATTCTTTAGCTAATATAGCTTTCATCCTATACTTGTTCAGATATGAGGGTTTGGGGGTTTGTTTGTTTTTTGTCTCAAGCCTAGTATTCCATATATATTTCTAGTCAATTCCAGTTTGATCCAATCCATTATTCTAATCTATGGAAATTCTTTTTGACTCCTCAAAATCTAGACTTTGCATGAATTTCACATGGTTTAAAAGCCTTATTTAAAATTAAAATACATCTTTGAATTCAAATACAATTCTTAGATGACTAAAGCACAAAATTGTCCAATATTAGATGAATCCCACTAATGTTTGGTTTTCATAAAGAATTATTATATTTTGAAATTCATTACTGGGTTTTCTCAGACTATTATTGATCATTTTTATTGATGGATTTTATTTATAATTTTTATATTTTTAATTTAAAATTTATTTATCATACATAAATGTTTTAAATAATTTAAATTAAATAATTAAATCCAGTTATTAAATAAATAAATTTTAAGGAGAGGGAAGAAAAAACTAGAGACTAAGGATGTGCCTATCAATTAGAGAACAGTTGATTAAACTATGGAATATAAATTAAACTATGGAATATAAATAAAATTATTATGTTATAAGTAATTATGAAAGGGACATTTTAAAGAATTTTGTGAATACTTCTTCAGACTGATACAAAATAAATTTAGCAGGAGAACTATATATACAATGAAAAGCATCATAAACAAAAATAATATTAAAGACTTAAGAACACTGATAATAGCATTGAATAATCACTGAAAACTTGACAAGAAAATAGAAGATAGCATGTTAGCCATGTTCTAACATAGAAACTGATTGGCTTAAAGTGTATACACATATTTTCAAACAAGACTACTGTGTTGATTTTTAAAATTGTTTTATTATGCTTACTTGTTACATAAGTGTGCTTTTGTTTCTTTTTTTCATTTTTTTATTAGATAAAGGATTTCTAGGAATAAGGGAGACTAACAACAGTGATGCAAAATTTTAAAAAAAGAAAGGAAAAAGAGAACCATTTAAATATTTATATTTGCATACATAAATATGTATGTGTGTATACATATATGTATTGTGTATGTTTATGTATGTGTATGGAGAGACAGAGAGGGGAGAGAGAGAGCACAGAAAAGAACAAAGGAATTCAGAAGGAAGAACAGAAATGTATGACAACTTTGCAAATAAATTGTTTAATTTCTCATGTAATTTTTGCAAAAATAAGATGCATATAATATTTTCATACACACGTCTCTTTATTTTCACTTTGTGCATGTACATTTTCATGTTTGGCTGGGTGTTTTGTGCTTGTTTAAATTTAGAATGATATGTTTTTCCTTTAAAAGAGAAGAAAATTATACAGGCAATACCTTTTTTAAACAAGTTTCTATGTCTGAAAACTGAGAAATTGACAAAAGTAAAGATTTTTACTCTCTCAACATGTTGGAGTGGGAAAAACATTGACTTTGGTCAACAAAAATTTGAGTTTAATTCCACATCACCAGTGCAAATTAATTTTGTGAGGAAAGGCAAGTTACTTAACTTTTCTGAGGTTGCTTGTCTTCACATATATAAAATGTAGATAATAATAGTGAAATAGTTTCAAATTCACAGGGGAGTGGTTGTTATAAAGGTCAAATTAATTTAGTCATAGACTTTGCAAACTTTAAAGCGCTTTCTATATAAATATCAACTATTAGTATTATTTCTTAGAGTAACTTGACTGGTGAAAAAAATCCAATTTAGAAATCCAAAATCCCCAGAATAACCTTTGCCTTTGTTAAGAAATTACTTAAGCTCCTTACCAAACTGAAAGGTTTGCATCTGAAAAAAAATCACTACTTTAGAGTATTTTCTCATCTGTAAACATTACAGAGAAGCATGGCAAAAGATTATTATCAATATTTCCCCAGAAAACATTTAAAATCCATTAAAGAGAAAAAAGAGAATACAGAGAATGTTGTATGAAATCCAGGTAAGTGAAATAATCCCAAATAAATTAGTAAGTGAAATCAGAAGAAGGATAATCAAAATATGCAAAGTTGATATGATCTACATTATTTCTATAATGGTATATTCTTATCAGCAATAATCATTGAACCACACATGTACAACCCCTCACTTCAAAGCTCAATAAATTATCTATGAAGGAATGGGAAAAATAGTGCACAGAAAATAATTTTGGGAGTAGTTGTAGGAGTACAGGATAAAAGTCCCCAAATCCTCTGTATCTTGAAATTCTAGGTTAATTTGCATGGCACAGTCTTGACTTCTAAACAAAGGAAGTTTACATTTGTTTTCCATCCAATCCTAAATAGTTTACAGGCCTGGCATTAGTGATCATAGAGGCAGAAGCAAAGTAGTTCAAAAGAAAGGACTTTTCTGACTAGATGGGTATGGGCAGTATTCTGATTCAACATTGAACTAGAAATAGCCTTAGGCCATAGGCTATCTCACAAAAGACCTGATTACTCTTCTTTTGGGAAAAAACTCACATAGACATTTCAATTTAACAGAAAACCAACAGATGGCACAGAAAGATGGAAGACAACTCACAATAGGACGACAGAAACTTACAGAGACCCAAGGAAACTGCCTCATGCATAGCATCACCAGACCAGTAGAAAGTACTCACAAGTGATTAACTTTGATAGACCGGGCTCCTCTCAGCAATACAGGGTTAGAAAACAACTACAAAAGACTCATGATGGAAAGGGATATCTACATGCAGAGAAAGAACTACAGAGTCTGCATGAAGACTGTCTCTCTCTTTTGTGTTTTGTTTTATTTTGTCCCTTCTTTCTCATTGTTCACTCCATTGGTTATAATCCTTTACAATTTGACTGATGTTTAATGTGAATGTATTTGGAGAACCTTTTTTGATTGCATGCCTCCATGGGGGGTGGGGGAGGAGGAAGGAGAAGAAAGGGGAGAAAATTTGAAGCTCAAGGGATCATGGAACTGAATGTTATAAACTAAAAGTAAATAAATTAATAATTTTTTTTAAAAGAGGAAAGTAGTAGCAATTCATCCAGAAGGGTGCACTGAGTAGAAATCCTGGAAATATGAGCTGTATAAACTATTTATGTTCCTTCTTCCATGTGTGTATCCTGGGTACATGTTTCCTTTTCCAGATATCTTGCCCAGGTGTATCCATTCTTTATGTATATTTTCTTTCTCATCAGAATGGTAGTAATCTTTAGGAGAGTCTTCTTCTCACTCCCTTTATGGTTATGGGAGGATTTTTACTGTCATTTTACTCACTATTCCCTCCCCCCCTTAAATATATGATAACTTCATTTAAGGTGTGCTGTGATGTCTACATGTAGAAGAGAAAGAACTGATGGGGGTGGAGAGCTGTTGTTTTGAGTAGTTGATCACCCAAATTATTCTTTTAACATGGGTAAAGATTTCAAGGTACAACATGCAGCTCTATAAGACAGTAATCATTACTGAGGAGGAGTTAGATATTGAAATCAAGAAAAGCTGGACCTTGCTAAATATTCATAAAAGAAATTTGTGCTAGACATTATACAATGTTAAAGGCACTTAGGTGTCAATTTTCATAGTATCTCAGAAAAAGGGTTCTGAATCATGGAAAAGGACATCTATGGAATATTTTCAAGGTGACTGTAAAGACAACAGAAAATATTAACTGATAAATTTAATATATTATATTTAAAAATATGAAAATGGTTAGTCATAAAAAAATTACCAATGATGATTTATTTGCTTAGATGTGATATAAAAGCCTTTTCATATGTATAACTGGAAAAAAAAAAAGAAATATTCTGCTCAAGTAGCAAGAGGGAGAACAGATGGACAGCTCCAGTGCTAAATTGGTATTCTCAAAATAAAACTTCTTAAAAGGAAAGAACTCTTGAGATCAGAGTTCTACTTAAACATTTAAATGATCTTCAGATCACCTGCATTTAAGAAGTCCTTCAGAGAAAACTAGGTGAAGCAATGGGGGTCTGGGTCTGTAATCAGGAAGACTTGAGTTCAAATACAGCTTCAGACATTTACTAACATTTTTACCCTGGACAAGTCACTTAATCTCTGTTTGCCTCAATTTTCTTAACAGAAAAATGGGAATCATAAAACTCTTACATTTAAAGGTTGTTCTGAGGACAAGATAATAAAATATTTGTAAAAATGCTTAGCACAATGACTGACATATAATAGGTGTTATTAAATGCATATTCCCTATAGTAGGTGCTATATGAACACATATTCCCTTTCTCCATTGATAGTAGATTAACCAAAATTAGTGAGATTTAAGAATACCAGTTTCTTTAGCTTATGATAGGTGTAAGTTTACCCATGCAAAGAATGCATGACATGATAAGATGCTGATGTAGACATTTATAAATAGCCTTTGATCTAACAACACCTCTTTTTTTTCCCTGAGGCTCTTTCCTGCTCAGTTGACACTGGGAGAACATTCCATGACAGCCTAATGGCAAGATAGGAAACAAGGAGAAAAGGAAGTTTGAGTCATTAAGCTGAGAGCTCATGCTGCTGCTGATGTCTGTTATGTCCATTTTCCCTGCTGTTAGGTAAAGGAGATTAGAGATGGCTATGACCTTGTGAGCTTCATCATTAGAGCAAGCCATGAAAAAGTCAAAGAACAGAGTCCATTCTGGTTTTTCCAGCCAGCAAATCAAGCAGAGAGGTCCAAAAGGTTGGCCTGTGGGACCCTATCTAAAACAAATTGGACAAGGACTCATCCAGAAAGTACATCATATAGTTTGGTGAGGTGAATGCTATAGGGGAAATGCACTGAGTTTAAGAGTCCTCTTCTCTGATATGTGATAAAGTATGTACAATGATGTTGTGGGAAAATATTTAAACTGGGTTTATTGATATCTTCTAAGTTAATATCCCTTGGTAAAATCTAAAATAATAGTAATGATGATAATGGTGATGAGGTTGAAAAGAGCAACAAATGAAGCCTAAGTAGAACCTGTCCATCATACCTTTTTTAGAGGTTAGATGGTTTTCTTATTAAAAAAAAAAACTGTTTCCACCTGTCACATGTCAGCATATCCTAATATTTTTTGAATTAAAGAAGAGTGACAAAGGTTAAACTGTGATATTTACACCTTGGATGAAACAACCAAGAGCCAGAAGTATGATGAATTCTGTGCTTGGGAGATTTTCCCTGAACTTTTTCTGGGTATTTTTCATTTGGGGGGATAATGAGGAGTGTTCTCTCAGGATAGAAATCAGTGATTAGCAGGATCATACATTTATTTGTCAGAACTAATTTCTAAGAAAATATGCACAGATAATAATAGAGATAAAAGGAATAGCTAAATGTGAAAGGAACAAATGTCATTTAACTGCATAGTGCAACAATACATCTGAACCACTATAAGAGGTACCAGGATACCTCTAGACTAGAGTAAAATGTAAATAAGGAATATTTAAAAAAATTTTAAAAATAGAAAATATTACACATAAAAGAATAATTCAATATGCAGTCTGAAATTATTCTTATGTATGGAAGAGTAATCCCTATTATCCCTATGTTAATTTGATACTTTGACTGTGAATAGGAAAAGAAAAGGAGGTATCATTTGTGGAAGGTCTTTTCAAAGAGTTTAGCCACAAAAGGTCAGGACAACTACAATGCTTCATAAGAATCATTTATTGGGGTAACTAGGTGTTATAGTGAAAAGAGCATTGGCCTGGGAGTCAGGAGGACGTGAGTTAAAATTCTACCTCAGACACTTTACACTTACTAGCTTTGTGACCTTGCTTAAGTCACTTAATCCCATTTGCCTCACCTCCCCCTCCAAAAAAGAAAAGAGAATCATTTCTTCACTGGACACATGTAGAGGCAATCTTTCATAATGTGATTTAGAAGACTGTTTAACTAAGCCTGACTGATTTCACCATGGAGACAGAACAATTCTTGCCATTATGTTCTTTATTACCAATGAAAATAAAATTGCATGTGGTAAGTGGACCAAGTCATTGGTCTGGGATTATATTCTTTTCTGGCAAGGAAATAGACATGGAATGTCAATAGGTGCTTTCTATCTCCCACACTGACCAGGATTTCTGGACCTGTTACAGTAGTGGTCATGTTCCAGTTTGGCTTTAATTCAGTAGCATGGGGCTGATTTAGAAAGGAGGTTCAAAGCCATTTCCACCATGTTCTTATGAGAATCAGGGTTAAGTTCTCATCCTAGTATAAAAGGTTATATTTGGCACTGAATATAGTGATTATACCTTCCAGATTTTTCTTCTTAGGGGAAAAGTAAAAAAAATAAGAGCATCTATGCACTCATAGTTGGATTCAATAAACATGTAAAAACATTAAATGCAAATCACTGTTGAATTCCAAAAGAATGCTTTCTTTGCAATCCAGAGCCCAGCTGGCAATACTTTGCTTTGACACATAACAGGTCCCTCCTATACCCCCAAACTGTGGTAACTATGATAAAGAAATGAACAAATGAAATTTTAGGCTTTCAGAGATTTTTAATCATGTTAGCAAAGGTAAATTAGGGAAATGAAACTTAATTTATCATTAAATAATTTGACTATTCTATCCATATATATTAATTGATGAAATTTAAAGCTATGATAATATCCTAAAGAAGAAAGTGGATTCCACTAAAGTACAATAAGAAATAGATGTGAAAGTATAAGAGATATCCATTTAATCAGCAATCAAAAAGATCATTTTAATTTTGGATAGATATTAAATGTGAGAAACTATTCAGTGTATAAAACTTCTCTGAAGCAAGTGTGTGAGTTGAGCTTTTTTAAAAGGGACATTAGCATCTGTTTTCTTATATGGCCCTGATCATTATTTTTAACTAAAAAATTCTAGTATAAACACTGGAATCAAAACAATACATTTGAACAAGGTAAGTTTTGAGGGGAAAAGGCATATTAGATAGAAAGATGGCTTCAGTGTCACAAAGAGCTAGGTTCAGATCCTTCCTCTGACATACATCAGGCACATAATCCTGACTAAATAATTAGACTTCAGTGCCTTATATAATCACCTAAGAATATGGACAGCTAGAAGATGTAGTATAGTATTGTTCCTGGAATTAATAAGAATTGAGTTCAAAAGTGGCCTCAGACACTTAGTAACTATGATTTTGGGCACATCATAGACCTCTCTTTGCCTCAGTTGCCTCAGATGAAAAATGTGTATAACAATAACATCTACATTCTGTGGTTGTTGTGAGGGTCAAATGAGAAAATAATTGTAAAGTGCTTGGTAGACTGCCTGACATAAAAATTTTACCTGCTGCTGCTGCTGCTACTACTACTACTGCTGCTGCTACTACTACTTTTGCTGCTGCTGCTGCAGAACACAAAAAGGCAAAGGGAGAGGGGTTGAAAGTTAAAATAATACAAGCCAGTAAGAAACATTTCATAGAGCTCTATAACTGAGTATCCAAGCCTATGTATAAATGGCATGTTTTCAGGAATCTTGCAAATGATAGCCACAGAGCACAAAAAGACAATCAAAAACTGTGAAAATATACACAGTATTCCAAACCTGTAGACCACTAATTTCTCAAAATAGACAGGGTTATCACCTTATATATTTTTTGAGTCATACCTGTTGGTCTTAATGATGAAACATTCATTTAAAAAATTATGGTTGTTCTTTCCATTTGCATTGCTCTAGTCATTTATGTTATTTTCTAGCTTTCCTAACTTTATTCTGCATTAGATAATTTAGATCTTTCAATGCTTCTCTGTAGTCATCATATTTTTTTCCATATAACACAGTAGATATTCCATTACATTCCTGTAACACAAATTGTTTAGCCATTTTACAATTAATAGGCATCTACAATGCTTCCAGTTTTATGTTACCACAAAAAAACAAACCAACTATAAGTATTTTCAAGTATATAGGAAAGTTCTTATCAATGGCCCCCTTGGCATATTGTGGGAGGAGAATATCTGTGGCTAGAGGCATATAGGAATTTTTATCATATTATTTGTACAACTCCAAAGGGCTTTCCAAAATCATTTTACTCAGGGTTGTACTAGAGCCAACTCTAATTGACTTGCAAAATATTGTTAAATTTTCAAATATTTTTAATTTTTGGTAGGAGCAGGAATTTGTAATCACTATAAATCATGGCTTAATTTATTGTTTTCTTGTTTATTTAGACTTAAATTATTAATAATATAGATTAATATTAAAAATCTATGTCCATATTTTTTTCCTCTGAAATTCCATGTTGAACATTTAATAATTCAACTGTCTGTCACTCTATAAATATTGCTTGAAGCCAGCAGGAATGTAGTAGTAGGATCAGGGAATGAAGATTTTACCAGACTGGACAATTAGTGACTACAGAATGATGATGATGACTGGCATTTATAAAGTGTTTAAGGTTTGTAAAGTGCTTTATATCCATTATCTCATTTCAGCTTCATAATATACCTAATATACTACTAATTCATAGGTCCACCAAAAATGTATTAATGTGGTTATCTCCCAATATACCCTCAAACATTGGTTATTCCCTTGTTTTTTTCATCCTTGCTGATTTATGTTTTGTGTGTGTGTGTGTGTGTGTGAAACCTAAGGATTATTTTGATGTGTAAACCATTGACTATTAATGATTTGGAAGATACTTTCTTACCAGATATTAACAACTTTGAATTCTTTTGGAAACTATTTATTTATCCTTTACCACTTTTCCTTTGGGGAATCAGTTTTGTATCACATTGTCTGGTGACCTACTCCTATATTCTACTTTAAATATACGCTGGACCACACCAATTGTTTCATTTCCTTAATTGAAAACACTGACATTCCTCTCTATGAACATAACCTCTTATCTTTCTATCTTTTCTATATTCCTTATCTCCCTAAACCTATTTTTAGTCCTTGGCATTACCTTATTAACCTGTAAAAATCTATTGGCATGCTTGGATAATAATAATATAATAGTAATAATATTATAATGCAGCATAAGGATTCACAAACCTCACTGTGTACTTTAAAACTCATGTTATTGGGGGTGGCTAGGTGGCGCAGTGATTACACACCAGCCCTGGAGTCAGGAGGACCTGAATTCAAATCCAGTCTCAGACACTTAATACTTACTAGCTGTGTGACCTTGAGCAAGTCACTTAACCCAATCGCCCTGCCTTCCCCCCTCCAAAAAACAAAAACAAAAACAAATCCTCATGTTCTTTAACTTCACTTCTGCAAGACAGAAGTTTTATTCCTCCCTAAGTGATTTCTTATCTACCCCCAAAATATATTTTTTTAAATTTTCTATTCTCTCAGTCTTTATGTGCTACTTCTTACCCCCTCTCTCAACTTTAAATTCACTGAGAACCTCAGTGACCTCAATTTTTAATTCACTGAGAAAACTGAAGTCATTGATTGTACTTTCTCCCTTTTCTCCTCTTTATCTCAAAACTCCTTGATATCATATGGTCTTCTCTCCTCCTTTCCTTCAGTCTCTGATAGTGAGGTTGTCCTTGCTAAGACTAAACTGTGGCTCTCCCCTGTCCTCCTGAAGATTGCAACCAAAAATGTCATGCTCGCAATCTCTTACCTTTCCCTACTATTTTCATTAATACCAAATTCTCCATCATCTCTGAGCTAATACCTCACATCTTATCAGATCAACTAATATGACAGAAAAGGAAAATGACAAATCTTGGCAGAGATGTGGGAAAATTAAAATACTAGTGTGATATTGGTAAAGTCGTATACTGATTCAACCATTCTGGAGAGTAATTTGGAACTATTCCCAAAGGAATATAAAACCATACATAACTTTTGCCAAGCAATATCATGACTAGGTCTATATCCCAAAGAGATTTTTAAAAAGGCAAAAAGACCTATGTGCACAAAAATATGTGTAGCAATTCTTTTATCAGTGGCAAAGAATTGGAAGTTGATGAGATGTCCATCAATTGGACAATGGCTGAACAAGTTTTTTTTTTTTTTATATGATTATGATCAAATACTATTGTGCTTTAAGAAATGATGAGAACGATGCTCTCAGAAAATCTGGAAAGACTTACATGAACTGATGCAAAGTGAAATGAACAGAATTGGGAGAACATTGTACATGGTAACAGCAATATTGTATGATGATCTATTATGAATAACACAGGTATTCTCAGCAATATAATGATCAAAGACAATTCTGTAGGACTTATGATGAAAAGTGCTATCCATCTCCAGAAAAGCACTGGTAAAGTCTGAATGCAGATCAAAGTTATTGGTTTTCTTTTTTACTTTCCTTTTTTTTTCTTCTTTGTGTTTTCTTTCACATAATGACTTAAATGGAAATTTGTTTTGCTTGACTACATAAGTGAAATCTATTGACTTGCTTGCCTTCTCAATGATGGGAGCAAAGGGAGGGAGGGAGGAAGAGAATTTGGAATTCAAACTTGAAAAAAAAAATTTTAAATTGTCTTTACATGTAATTAGGAAAATAAAATATTAAATAAATAAGGAAAAATAAAACTTTTTTTCTACCATAAGTATGACCACATACAAATATATTTCTAAATAAATATATTGATGACTTTTGTCCTTCCTTGTCAAACAAAATGACATTACTATATTGGTGTCTAGGTACAGTGTGCCCATCTGCGTCTGATCACAATAATATAAGCTCAGAAGGCTCTGCCACAGGTCAGGCACAAAAAGTACACGTGAATGTTTCGAGTGGACATGTCTCTAAATTTACATATCTCACATTCCTTTTGAACTGCTACAACTCTGCTTGGCTCATAGAGCACAGTGCCTTTTTTGATGAAGGCATGTTACATTGGACAGTTCTATGCCATTGTCTCCCATATTTCACAATCAATTCCAAAGTTCTTCAGAGAGACCTTGTACTGCTTCTTCTGACCTTCATGCGAACACTTGTCTTGTGTTAGTTCTCTGTAAAACAGTCTTTTTGGCAAACATACTTTAAGCATTCAAACAAGGTGACCAGCCCATCAGAGATGTACCTGCTGCAGTAGAGTTTGAATGCTTGGCAGTTAGAGAAGGGTCCTCAGTGTTCAGTACCTTATATTGCTAGACGATTTCAGAATCTTCCTAAAACAATTCAAATGGAAGTGATTTAGTTTACTGGAATGATCCTGGTATACTGTCTGGGTTTCTTAGGCATACAACAATGAGGTCAGCACAATGGATCTGTAGACCTTAAGTTTGGTAGGTAGTCTAATACCTCTTTTCTCCCATATTTTCCTTCAGAGCCTCCAAAACAGTGAGCTAGTTCTGGCAATGTATGTTTCAACCTCATCATCTATCCATACATCCTTGAAAAGTAGACTGCTAAGGCAAATGAACTTATTAATAGCATTCAACATTTTTCCATTAGTTAAACTGATGGTTCCACACATGAATGGTATGATGCTAGCTGGTAGAGAATCCCTGTTCTTGGTATTAAGCTTTAGATCAAGATTAGCACAAACAATTGTAATGTAATGCCAAGCAAAGGCAACTTCCCAAGGTTCAGAATACCAGCATAGGTGCTCTCCATTTTATTCAGTGACAAATTAAGAACAGAGAAGATCAAAACACGACATCATTCAAAATACAGCATTTACTAAGTGTGATTAAATAATCTCCAAGTACTACCCCACCCCAGGACCTTCCATTCATTCAATTACAAAGTCCCTGTTCTAAGTACGACTCCACCCCTAGGCTGTACCTTCATTTAGTCCATCACAAAGCCCCTCTTCTCAAATGGAGATCAGTTTCCAATCATAAGTAAAGTACATTTGTTTGTTCAGTCATAGAACACAAAAAGGTCAAAAGTTCCCCACCCCTCGATCACAATTGGATCTACCCCAGAGTTACAAGTTTAAGCACAGCACTTAATACCCAAATGGAGGTCTTTTCTTCATCTTGACAAGAGGCAAATTCTCAGCAATCTTTGTTCCTGGGGAGACAAAGCTTAGCAAGGTGACAAGATACATTGCCAGTCTCTTCATTAATTCATCCTCTGTCTGCAGAACAGTCCTAGGACCCCTGAAAACATTAGCAAAACCCTCTCCCAGGATATCTGTAAACATACAACAAGAAAATCCTTCTTCAGGGCTTCTGAACCAACAGAAAGGTTCCCAGACCCCTGCAACAACAGCACTGTCCTTCACCAGTGGACAGTATTTACTCTGTCTGCAGGACAGTCTCCAGACCCCTGCAACAACAGCACTGTCCTTCACCAGTGGACAGTATTCACCCTCTGTCTGCAGAACAGTCTCAGGAGCTCTTAACCAACAGCCAGGTTCCAGGACTTCTTCAACAACAGGACTGTCTTTCACCAGTGAACAAATCTGGCAAAACAACCTCAAAACAGACAGACAAAGTACCAGCAAAACAGCCATGTCTCCTCAGTCCTTGGCAGCTCCGGGGGCAGGTCTCAAAAGTCCAGGGCAATTCAAAGTGGCCCTCCTCTCAGTCTCTCTCTGCCTCCAAAGGTGCTGCTTCCAAAAAGTTCTTCTGCCTCTCTCTTGTCTTTCTCCAAATCTATGTCACCAGCTCCTCCCAGTTCAGGACTCTCTTTTCAAGTCAACAAGTCCATCCCACAGGTGGGATTAACAAGCTCTGGGTTTTAACACAATCAATTTGAAAACCAAGCCATACAGGGGGATCTTTATATTCCATTACTATCACAACAACAGAGAATTGATTCACACTTTGTTGCATCTCAGTCTAAGAGCCTGCATTGAGTGCATCTGTGAACAAAAAGCCACGCACCAACTCCCCTCCATTTTAATCTTGGTTTGTAGCCTTTTCATGTTAAATAATTTACCATCAATTAACTGATCTTGAGGCCATTTTTGTCCTTATTGAAGGCATCTAACATGTCACAAAAACAATATGATAGGGGCGGCTAGGTAGCACAGTGAGTAAAGTGCCAGCCCCAGAGTCAGAAAGACCTGAGTTTGGTTCCAGCCTCAGACACTTACCACCCACACAAAAAAAACTAGCTGTATAACCTTGGGTAAGTTACTTAAACCCAATTGGCCTCCAAAAGGCAAAACAAAAAAAAAAAAATCCCCAACAATATAAAAAGCATGGTAGCAAGCACACAGCCCTGCCTCGCTCCATTAGTGACTGGGAAAGTATGACATCATTGTCCATTATCTAAAACTTGGGCAAGCATTTTAAAACTGGTGCAGGATACTAATGAACTCCTCCAGCCTTTAAATTTTGCCATAATTTTCCATAAGCCATCAAAACTTATACTATCAAAGGTCTTCATTAGATTGGTGAATGTTGTATATGGAATTTTATTCTTCTCCCGGGCATCTCCTGGAGCTTTCAAGCCACAAATACCATATTAACCATTTCTCAGACCCTTCTGAAGTCATCCTGGCTATTGGGTAAATGACTATCTTCCAGGTGGAGGATCAGCCTATTAACAAGAACTCTGGCGAGAATCTTACCAGAAATGACTAAGAGAGAGAACTGTGATTGCCACAGAACAATTCATTTCTCTTTTCTTTATAGAGATGGATAATGAATGCATCCTCGAACTCCTAGGAGATAACCTCTTCTTTTGATATTATCTGGAAATTTTCTATCAGCTTTTGTATAATCAGTGAACCCCCTGCCTTGTAAATCTCAGCTGAAAGAGAATCACTGGGTGCTTTGCCTCATGGTAAGAGCCTGATGACATTAAAAAAATTTTCTTCAGTTGGAAGTTTTGCCAGAGAGGGATTGACTTCAACCTGAGTTACAGGGTCAGTGACTTCAACATTAATTGATGAGAGTCTGTTGAGAAAGCTAAGGAAGTCATCAGCCCATCTCTCCAGGATCATATCTTTATTACTAATCTATGAGATTCTATTAGCACTTAGTAGTTAAGATGCAGCATAGGTCTGTGGCCCATAAAAAGCCTTCAGGGTATGATAAAAGTGCTTTAGATCATTACTATCAAAGTAAATTTGAATTTCATCTGCCCTCTTACTAAGTCCAAAATCCTGCATCTCTCTAAGTTTCACTTTCATTTTACTTTTAATGGAGGTAAATGCTGCCTTCTTAGGAAAGTATAAACTATCTTGCTGTTGAACCCTGTGAATTTCTTGTTTTTCATTTAGCAGCTTCTGAATTTCCTCAAAATTTTCATCAAAACAGTCTTCATATTTGTGAGGGTTCTGCTCTACATGACTAAATGCAGTGCCATACACCAAATCCCTGAACTCTGTCTACTCCTTTTCTGTTTCACTGTTATCAACTGTGTGTTGGATTAGCTTCCCTCCAAGTTAGCAGCAAACTGTCCACACTTGGAGAAGTTCTCTTAACTGCTGATGTTAATCTTCTGGTAGTCATTTTGCCTTGGGGCCTCCACTTTTGTTGAATGTGTGCGCTGCATGGAGAAGATAAATTTATGATCAGTACAGTACTCTGAACCTTTGCCATTCTCACATCCTGTCTTTCTCTTCTCTTTGTAATAACATAGTCTATTAAATGCCAATGTTTGCTGCAAGGGTACATCCACGAAGTTGTGTGTGTGTGTGTGTGTGTGTGTGTGTGTGTGTGTGTGTGTGTTTAGGTGAATGGAAGATGGTATTAGTGATGAGAAGGTCATGAGATGCATAAATCTTCAGCAGCAAGTGACAATTTCTGTCTCTCTTTCCTGTTCCATTCCTCCTAAGGACTTCCTGCCATGTCTGATAGGTTGTGCCTACTCTGGCATTAAAATCACCCAGAATTACAAGTTTGTTATTATTTGGCACATTGATGACGAGAGAGGTGTGTGTGTGTGTGTGTGTGTGTGTGTGTGTGTGTGTGTGTATTACTTCATCAGGTTATATCATGGTAGAAGCATACACAATGATGACGGTAATGTGGTGCTTTCTTGTCATGAGCAATCAATCACATTGTCATGGGTCAGTTTTCAATCTTTTTGAGAGACATCCGAGCTTGTTGGCTGGATTAGTTTGATTGCAAAGCCTATGCCAACTTTGTACTACTCCCCATCACTATGACCACTTCAAAGGTTGGGGGGGAGAAATAATGTATCTAATTCTGATTTTGGTAACTTTTCCCTCATTTGACAGCCTTGTTTCTCTCAGTGCTGCCATTTGGCTGTGACACCTCCTGACTTCTCTCTACACAAGAGCTTTATACTCCTAGGTCTAATAGATTTTTGTTGTCCATAAGCATGCACACATACCAATGGTGAGTGGAATCATTTTTTCAAAAGTTTTTATACATTCTTTTTGTGTGTTTTGACTGCAGGGCAGGATCTCTGTCGGCCACAGTAAGCAGAACAGGATTAGTTTTGGTGAAGCAGACAATTTTGGTGGGGAACACTTTTTTAGCCCCTTAGTCACACCAGGAGGTGAGCAGTGCAGTCCTTAAAAAAGGCTGCTCAGACACTGAGGGGGCTGCTGAATCTCATTGCCTATGTCCTGGGCCACCTGTGTGCAGGGTTGTGACTATAGCTCCCGGGGTATCCACACCTACTGCTTCATTATTTGACTGTCTCCACAGAACTTTTAAAAAATAAAACAGTATTATTTACTTATTTCTAACATTCATTAAAAAGAAGAGAATTTTGAGCTCCAAATTCTTTTCCTTCCTCCACTGCTCCCATACCCACTGAGAAGGCTAACAATATATCAATTATACATGTGAAATAATTCCAGACATATTTCCATATTAGCCATGTTGCAAAAAATAAAGCAAATAAAATTATACTTTAATTTGCATGTTTAGAGTTCATCAGTTCTATCTTTGGAGGTGGATATCATTTTTTGTCAAGTCCTAAGGAAGTGAATTTGGATCATTGTATTGATAAGAGTACCCAAGTCTTTCACTGCTAATCATCATTACAGTATTTCTATTACTACGTATAATGATCTCTTGGTTCTGTTCACTTCACTCTTTATCACTTCATATAGGTCTGCCTAGGTTTTTCTAAGATCATCCACCTCATCATATTTTATAGCACAATAGAATTCACTCAAGATCATATGCTACAACTTGTTCAACCATTCCGTAATTGAAGGGCAACCCCTTAATTTCCAATTCTTTCCCACCACAAAAAAAAATAGAAGCACAATTCTTAAAAATTTGCGATAATAGGGATGGCCAGGTGGCTCAGCGAGTAAGAGTACTGGCTCCAGTGTTGGGATGACCGGGGGATCAAATCTGGGCTCCAATACTTAGCACCACACCCAGAAATAACTGGCCGTGTAATCTTGAGCAAGTTACTTAACCCCAATTGCTTTAAAAAAAAATTGCTATAACTTCCATATTATAGAAAGATCCTTATCTCTTTATTTCTGAGTTTTCAATTCATTTTTGAAATTTTAAAAATTTGGGGGGCAGAGCAAAAATGGTGGAGCAAAGGCAGGGATTCATCTGAGTTTCCCACCCCCCAAATTCCTGTAAAACTTTTAAAAATATCTCTAAACAAATTCTAGAGCAACAGAACTCACAAAAAGGTGGAGTGAAACAAATTTCCAGCCCAAGACAACTTAGAAGTTTGGCAGAAAACATCTGTCACAACAAGATGAAAGGAGCACATTGTAACCCAGACTGGCCCAGCAAGCCAGGAGTAGGCCTTGCGGCAACTGAATCATTGGTGGCAGTGGCAGTTTCCAGACATCTTAACCCACAGATATCAAAGACAACTTAGAAGGTCAGCAGGAAAGTTCTGTCCCACTTGGGTGAGAGTGGAGTTCAGCTCAGAATAGGCCATGGCAGCTCAGACCCAGTCCCAGAAAACCAGGTGCAGGCCTTAGGAACTACTGAATCATTAGGGGCAGTGACAGCTGTTCTTCCAGACTTCTCAACCCACAGACAATATTGGGGGATGAACAACTGGTCAGAAGGAGATTAGAGGGGTCTCTTTGCTAGCACTGAGGCATGACCCTATTGCTTGGCCCATATGTGGATCTAAGTCACAGTCCTGGGTAGCAGTCACAGGGTGAGGAGGAGCAGTTGTACAGCAAAGCTTGCAGCAAGAGTGAAGTGGTACCCTCTTCAGAGTTCTAGTGCAGAAGACAGTGCTTGTGGTCACTCACAGACCTGAGCACAGGCAAGGAGAGTAGTAAACACCTCTCCTTAGATCATATCACCTTGGAAGAACTGAAAAATGACAGGTCCCTAGGAGTATCTCTGAAAATAGCTGTAAAACACTCTGAAGCTTGGGACAATTCACCCTTCACCCTGGAAGCAAAGCCTTTGTTAAACAAAGAGCTAAAAAGTCCAGAAATATGCTGCATAAGAGCAAACAATGGGAAAAAAAAAACAGTAACTCTTGACTACAGAAAGTTACTATGGTGACAAGGAAGACCAAAACATATACCCAGAAGAAGACAACAAAGTCAAAGCTCCTACATCCAAAAATTCCAAGAAAAATATGAACTGATTTTAGGCCATGGAAGAGCTTAAAAAGATTTTGAAAATCAAGTATAAGAGATAGAGGAAAAATTGGGAAAAGAAACAAGAGTAATACAAGAAACTCATAAAAAAATTACTAACAACTTGGCAAAGGAGACACAAAATTACTAAAGAAAATAACACCTTAAAAAACATACTACAACAAATGGTAAAAGAGGTGGAAAAAAAGTCAATGAAGAGAAGAATGCCTTAAAAAGTAAAACTGGTCAAGTGAAAAAAGAAACACAAAAGCTCTGAAGAAAACAATTCCTTAAAATTTGACTGAATGAGTGAACATTACTCTCATCAGAATTGGTTCAAAGAAGGGATTACATACTCAATTATATATAGAAATCTATCTTAAACTGTAGGAAGTAGGGGGAAGGGGTTAAAGAAGGGAGAATAGATTTGGGGAGGAGATAATGAGAAACAAAACACTTTTGGGGAGGGGCAGGGTGAAAGGAGAGGTAATAGAATGAACAGAGAATTGGAAAGAATAGAGAGAAATAGCAATAACTGTGAAAATATTGAAGCAAATTTCCCTGATAAATCCCGCATTTCTCAAACATAGAGGGAACTGATTCAGATTTGGAAAAAGAAGAGCCATTCCCAACTGAAAAAAAATCAAAAGATATGGACGGTTTTCCAATGAAGTAATCAGTTATCTACAGTCATATTAAAAAAAATACTCTAGGGCTGGCCAGGTGGCACAGTGAGTAAGAGTGCCAGCCTTGGAGTCAGGAGGCCTGGGATCGGTTCCAGACTCAGGTACTTAGCACCCACACAAAATAACTGGCTGTGTAACCTTGAGCAAGTTACTTAACCCCAATTGCTTTAAAAAAATACTCTAACACACTATTGCTTGGAGAAATGCAAATTAAAATAATTCTGAGGTACTACCTCTTACCTATTAGATCTGCTAATAGGGTAGTAAAGTAAAATGACCAATGTTGGAGGGGATGTGGGGAAAATGAGACTTTTATACACTCTTGTGGAGTTGTGAACTGATTCAACCATTCTGTAAAGCAATTTGAAACTATGCCCAAAGGGCTATAAAACCTTGCATATCTTTTGACCTAGCAATACCACTACTAGGTCTGTATCCCAAAAGAGATTAAAAAAAAAGAAAAGCATTTGTGTATACAAAAAATATTTATAGCACTTCTTTTCTAGGGGCAAAGAATTAGAAATTGAGGGGATACTATTCAACAGGATAATGGCTGAAGGATTTGTGCTATGAGATTTATGATGGAATATTATTGCATCATAAGAAATGGTGGACAGGATGCTCTCAGAAATACCTGGAAACACATGCATGGGCTGATGCAAAGTGTATATCCTGCACAAAGTAACAGCAATATTGTAAAATGATCAGCAGCTATTAATGTCTTATCTATTCTCAACAATACAATAATCCAAGGTAACTATGAAGGATTTATGATGAAAATTGCTATCCATCCCCAGAGAAAGAACTGATGGTGTCTGACTACAGATGGAAACATACTTTTTGTTTACTTTCTTTATTTTTCTTGAGTTTTTTGTGTATGTTATCTTTCACAACATGACCATTATGGATATGTTTTGCATAACTACACAAGTGTAACCTATATCAAATTGTTTTCTTTTAATGGGGTGGTGGTGGGGAGGGAGGAAGTGAGAGAATCTGGAACAAAGTTTTAAAAATGAATGTTAAATTTTTTTGACATGTAACTGAGGAAAATAAAAATACTAAATAAAGCAACACCACATTATTTTATTTTACCCAATTACATGTCAAGACAATTTTTAGCAATTATTTTTTACAAGATTTTGAGTTCCAAATTTTTCTCCCTCTCTCCCACCTCTCCCCTATTCCAAAAATGGTAGGCAATTTCATATAAATTATGTATGTGCTATCATGTAAAACATTTACATATTGGTCACAGTTGGGGAAAAAAAGAAACAGATCAACAGGGAAAAAATGATAAAATAAAGTAAGTGGAAAAAAGTGTGTTTTGATCTACATTCAGTCCATCAGTTCTTTATCTGGATATGGATGGAATTTTCCTTCATGAATCCTTTGCATTTGTCTTGGATGATTGTGTTACTGAGAAGACTTGAATCATTCATAGTTGACCATTACACAATGCTGCTGATGCTGTGTACAAAGTTTTCCTGGTTCTGCTCATTTCACTTTTTATCAAATTCTGCAAGTCCTTCCAGGTATTTTTCTGAAATCTTACTGTCATTTCTAATCATGCAATAGAATTCCATTACATTCATATACCATAGCTTGTTTAGTCATTTCTCAATTGATATGTACCCCCTCAATTTACAATATTTTGCCACCACAAAAGGTTGCTATAAATATTTCTGTACATGTAGGTCCTTTCCTCATTTTTATGATGTCTTTGGGATACAGACCTAGAAGTGGGTATTGTTAGATCAAAAGATATGCACAGGTTGTTTGCTATTTGGGCATAATTCCAAATTATTCTCTAGAATGGTTGGATCATTTCACAACTTTACCAACAATCCATTAGTCCCAATTTTCCCAAATCTTCTCCAGCATTTATTACTTTACTCTTTTCATCATATCATATTAACCAATTGAATAGGTATAAGGTGGTACCTCAGAGTTGTTTTGATATGCATTTCTCTAATCAAACTGATTTAGAACATTTCTTCATGTGCCTATAGATAGCTTCAATTTCTTCATCTGAAAACTACCTGTGCATATGCTATCAACATTTATCAATTAAAGAATGGCTTGTATTCCCTAATTGTATAACCCTAAGCATGGTTCAAGTGATGTCCATCACCCACCCTCTCATCTTCCCCTCCACTATAATGTCTTTCACACCTCCTCATGTGAAATAATTGACCCTATTCTACCTCTCCCTTCCTTCTGCAGCTAATATCCTCCTCTTTCTTATTCCTTAACTAATTTTTTATATCATTCCTTCAAATTCATCCTATACCTGTACTCTCTCTATATATATTCCTTCTAATTGTACATTAGTGGTACAATTTTTAAGAATGACATGTATCATTTTCCCATGTATTGATGTAGACAGTTCAACTCCATTGAATTCCTTATGTTTTCTTTTCCCTTTTCCCCATTTTAGACTTCTCTTGGGTCTTGATATTGGAGAGCAAATTTTTTTTTTTATTAAGCAATCAGGGTTAAGTAACTTGCTCAAGGTTACACGGCCAGGTGTTTCTGGGTGGGTGCTAAGTGTCTGAGCCCGGGATTCG
>NW_027185698.1:12462495-12504870 GCF_028583685.1 Petaurus breviceps papuanus
GGCCAGGTGTTTCTGGGTGGGTGCTAAGTGTCTGAGCCCGGGATTCGATCTCCAGGTCGTTCTGACACTGGAGCCGGTATTCTTACTCGCTGTGCTACCTGGCCTACCCTGAGAGCAAAAATTTTTATGAAATTTTATAATTTCTTATGAAAACTTGAAATCTTTCTATTTTGTTAATAACCATTTACCCTCTTTTGAGTATTGTGCTTAATTTTGTTGGGTAAGTGATTCTTGGTTGTAGTTCTATTTCTTTTGCCTCCCAGAATATCGTATTCCATGACCTGAGATCCTTTAATGTTGCAGCTACTAAGCCCTGGGCAATCCCTGTTGTCGCTCTTATTTGAATTGTTTATTTTGTTGAATTTCTTATTTGAATTGTTTCTTTCTGGGCACCTGTAGCATTTTTCCTTAACCTGATGGTTCTGTAATTTGGTTATAATATTCCTTAGAGATTTTGTTTTGGTTTCTCTCTCCTGAGGTGATGGGTGGATTCCTTCAATGACAATTTTGCCTTCTCATTCAATGACATCAGAGCAGTTTTCCTCGATAATTTCTTGAAAGATGCTGTCCAGGTCCTCCTTTGGATTATGGCTTTCAAGTAGTTTGATGACTGACATTTTCTTTCCTAGATCTATTTTCTAGGTCAGTTGCCTTTCAAATAAGGAATTTCACATCTTCCTCTACTTTTTAATTCTTTTGAATTTGGTTGATTGATTCTTTTTTTTTTAAAGCAATCGGGGTTAAGTAACTTGCTCAAGGTTACACGGCCAGTTATTTCTGGGTGTGGTGCTGAGTATCTGAGCCCGGATTTGATCCAGGTCATCCCGACACTGGAGCCGGTGCTCTTACTCGCTGAGCCACCTGGCCGCCCCTAAGCAACTGGGGTTAAGTAACTTGCTCAAGGTTACACAGCCAGGTGTTTCTGGGTGGGTGTTTCTGGGTGGGTGTTTCTGGGTGGGTGCTAAGTGTCTGAGCCTGGGATTCGATCTCCAGGTCTACTCAACACTGGAGCCGGTGCTCTTACTCGCTGTGCTACCTGGCCGCCCCCAATTTTTTTTTTTAAGCAATTGGGGTTAAGTAACTTGCTCAAGGTTACCCGGCCAGTTATTTCTGGGTGTGGTGCTGAGTGTCTGAGCCCGGGATTCGATCTCCAGGTCGTCCCAACACTGGAACCGGTGCTCTTACTCACTGAGCCACCTGGCCGCCCCTGGCTGATTGATTCTTGCTATCCCATAGTGCTATTAGTTTCCACTTGCCCAATCCAAACTCTAAGGAGTTGTTTTCTTCAGTTGACTTTTATACTTCCTTTATCATTTGGCCAACTGTACTTTTTAGAGAGTTGTTTTCTTCAGTGAATTTTTGTATACCCTTTTGGACTTAACCCATTCTACTGTTTTAGCAGTTGTTTCCATTTCCCAAGCTGTCATGTTTTTCTGTAATTTTCTTTCATCACTCTCATTTCCCTTCTCAATTCCTCTTCCACCTCTCCTATGTGAATCTTAAGCTCCTTTTAGAGCTATTCCATGAGTTCTTTTTGGGTTTGAGGTCACTTCCCGTTTTTCTTTGTGATTTTGCTCATAGGGATTTTGACATTATTGTCCTCTTCTGAATTTGTCTTGGTCTTTCACCATAACAACTTTCTATGGTCAAGATTCTTTTTTTGTTTTTGTTTTTGCTTTTTTTTGGGTGGGGGTCTTTTTCCTTCCCTTTAAATTTGAGCTGCACTCCCATGGTAGAAGGAACACTATTTCAGACTTCTTAGGTTGATGGTTGCAGACCCTGGCTGTTTACCTGGTGCTGTATTGATGATGCCGTGAGGCCCATGGGATAACTTTTGTCTTGTGCTGTGCTGATGGGGTGAGAAGGTGGCTGTCATTTTTGGAGGCCATAGATATCTATAAACTTTCCTGGTGCTAAGCTATGGTTCAATTGGTGGTAGCTGTTATATGCTGAGTTTTGTGTGGTATTTCTGCATTTCTCTGAGGTTATAATAAAGCACGTGGCAGTCTGGTCTCTGGAGGCTGCCTGTTTCACCAGGGCTATGCTGAATCGCCTAGAGGCCTGGCCCCTGGAGGATTCCTGTTTGCCTGCGGCTACACTGAAGCAAATAGTGATTCTCAGAGTTGGAGCCTACTGGTTTCTTTGGCTACACTGAGGCATATGAGGCTCCTGATGTTGGTGTTTGCCTGCTCCACCACACTGGGGCTCAGGATCTCCTGTTGGTTTGCTGAGATGAGGCTTCTTGTTGACTTCCTTGGATACTTCCTGTCCTGGACTGTGCTCCTCTTTCACCTGAGAGACAAACGTCTAAATTTCTTGGGCCAAAAGATTGTTTCACTCTGTCTTTTTTCTGGTTTTGCTGTTCATGGCTTTGTTTGAGGGTGCTATTTTATGATTGCTTGGAGGTGAGTATGGGAGAATTACAGCAATATACTGCTTACTCCACCATTTTTATTCCTGGAAGTACCCTCCACAGGGCTTTGAAGTAGGTAAAAATCAGAAAATTGTATGGGTGATATCTTTTTGATTCAACATAAATTGGATTTACATGAGGCAGAGTTGCAATGTTGTTGGTCTCATTCTCTATTCCATAGTCATCAAAATCCAGTGGTAAGACAAAAGTCAAGAGAACTAGTGATGGCTCAGGATGCAGTGGATTATTTTGGTGTCTCTAATGTCTAACCAAGCTCTCAGAACTCCACAGCTTCTCTCATAGTGATTAGTACAAATTGTTCTCAGTCACCCATTCTGCTGGGGAAAGTTTTCACATGCTTAAAGTAGACACCCCTAAATCATTAATGGGTTTGAGACCATTTGGTTACCCTCAACCTGGTTTAACATGTCTCCTAAAACAGTTTACTAGGGTATGGGCACCATGCATGCCACAACTCCTTATAAACAACTGAGAATTCGGTGAATCAGGTGCACAGAAAAGGTAGAAAGCAGCCCTCAGAAGGATTCAACAACCTTCACACCAGAGGTGCTAGTCTTTTCTGAACACCCTATGCTGTATATATGTGTGTATTATATATGTATCTTCGTATATATTTGTATATTTATTCTATCTGCATATGTGTGTATGCATGCATATATGTATATGCATGTGTCTCTGTGTGTATCTATATATATACTACATGTATACATGCACATATATACATAGATATATATATATGTACATGTACACAATATGCTTTGCACAATTCTGCTTTCTACCTAAATTCTTTTTTCATTATTGAAATTGACTGAGTAAAAATAATTTAAACATAGGGCATGATTTTTATGGACCTCTTCGCCTCTTTCTCATTACTGTGAGTCAAAACTGCTTTGAAGTCAATAGGAGGGCCACATGCAAAGAGAACTAAAGATGTAGTATGGAATATAAAGTTACGATTTTTTCCATTTGATTAAATTTTTGAAAACCAACTCAGAAATACTTTGGAAAAAGTTGTTTGGAACAGAAATAACATATCGATTGAGATTTTTCCAGTGCATAAGTTAGTAACTTTGATAATTTTAGTTAACTATTTCAGGCCTTTAGGACATGAATAAGCAGAAATAAATCTCTATGCAATAAAGGATACCTACAGTATGTTCAGCATAAGAAACAATTTTCCAACCTTACTCTATTGGGTGTATAATGACAAACTGCACTTTTATTTCTTTATAAAGCTTAGTATGGTGCAAATCTTTTCATGCCCCTCTCCCTCACATATGATTTTTTAAGGTGCATCATTTTTTTTTATTTTTATACTCTCTCAATCTTATTCTTTACTCCTATGGATCCCATGTATCCCAGTTCAGATTTGCTCAAAAATTCATAGTAGCTCAAGATTTAGAATTGAGAGGAATTTTAGTAATCCATCAACAATTATATTTTCTCTATTTAAATAAATCTTGTTTGCTGCATAATAAAGTACCATACTGAGCAAGGTCAGTTTAGTATCTCCTTTTCTGTAAGAAATAAAGTAAAATCTCCTTAGTATATCATTCAACAGCTACATTCTGGCTAAATCTACCTTATCAATCCATGTTTCAAGCAAACTATTTGAAATGATAATCCTGGTATCATCTCCATGCTTTTCTTTATTTCATCCCTAATTTTTGAGATTAGCTCCCACCTTCAATCACCACCTAATGTAACACTTCCTGTATTAATAGTCCACTTTAAGAATGCCATTTTTAAAAATAAAAGCTTCCCTAATTTACCAAGCTGTAATTATTTCTCTGAGGCTTGCAAAAGACTTCAGAGGACATGCAATCCAATACATACAAGAACAAAATCTCCCCTAAAACAAAGTCAACAAGTAGTCATTCAACTTTAGTTTTAAAACCAACAATGAAGGGACACTAATACTTCCTAAAGTGGCCTATTACACTCTTGGAGGTTTCTGATTAGTTTTATTTTTTTTTTCCTTCCCAAGTCTTCACTTGCAACTTTTCAGTTTTTACCCCAATTATGTTTCCTGGAAGCAAGCAGAACAATCTATTACATCTTTCATATAATACCCCTTCCAAAATTAATATCACATCAGTATCCAGTTCTAGGATTCAAACAAGGAGAGATTTTCAGTCAACAAGCATTTATTAAGTACTTACTATGTGCCAGGGACTGTACTAAACACTAGACATACAAACAAAGGTTTTAAAAAAAGATGATCCTTTCCCCAAAGATGTACACATTCTAATAGGGGAGACAGTATAAAAAATATACATGGTATATAAATATGGTGCAAATGGAAGGCAATCTTAAGAGAAAAGACAAGTGAGTGTGTGTGTGTGTGTGTGTTTTAGGGGTAAGATGAAAGGATACTTGGAAAATGTTCCTGTAAAGAATTGAATTTTGACCCAGTTTTCAAGGAAGTCCAGATGCAAAGGTGAGAGGGAGAATATTTCAGGCATGAGGAATAGCAAATGGAAGAAAAGATGTGGAATGGGAAAATGGAATGTTATATGGAAGGGACAGCAAGCAGACCAGCATTGCTTCACCATAGAGTATGTGGGAGGGAATAAAGTGTAAGAAGAATAGAAAAGTAGGAAGAGACTAGTTTGTAAAATCCTTTCAGAAATACATAGCAGACTTTATATTTGAAACTCAAGGTAACAGGAAGTCATTATAGTTTTATTGAGGAAATTTTTTTTGCTTATTTCTTTTCATTTTTAGTAGGAATGTGTCATGGTTATACCTGTGCAGGAATTGAAGTCAAGATCACTAAATAATGGTTTGAAGAATTTATCTTCTCTTTTTAAACAGCAATATTCAGCCATTTCTAATCCAGTACCAATTTTCTTTTCATTATCTTTTTGAAATAATTGGTAATGGATCAGCTCCACAATTTAAGTGCTCTGAAATACAGATTTGGTGTTTTAATTACATTGGTACTACCGGATATCCTCTCACAATTTCCTCATGCAACACAGTACCAGGCATTGTGCTAGCCACAGTTCTTGCCTTAAAGAAACTTACATTCTGCAGGGACAAATCAACATGCACAGAAATAAGCATATGCAAAATAAATAGAGGGCTAAATTAAAATAATTTCATGGAGATGACTTGGTGGAGAGGTGCCAGAAGAACACTACCAACTGGGTGGGTGGGTGACAATCAGGAAAAGTCTATTATAGGAGGTGGTACCTGGTCTGTGCTTTGCAGGAATTTAGGGATTGTACAGGAGGGACGGATGAAATGAGAACATTGAGACATAGACCTCTACTTGTACAATGGAACACAAAAGGATTATGGAAGGCTATGAATGGAACTATGGAAGTCTATGAATGAGGAGCAATAAGTATACCAGTTTGATTGTAACAAGGAATAAATGAGGAAAAATAATCCACAATAGCAGAAGGCAATGCTACCCTATGTTGGAATGTTGAGGATGGAAGGATATGAAAAAGAAAAGAAAGAAAGAAGAAAAGGTACTGAAATTTTGGAGCCATGGAATAATTTGAAACTCTTCTCCCAGACATCATATAGTCAAGGAAGAATTTTCTCCAGATCCATGTTGCCATTTGGCCTCTTTTCTTATCACACAACTGAAACAGCTCTCTCCAAAATTATCAATGATCTCTTCACTGTTAAATCTCCTCATATCATACAGTAACCAGATTAGAAATTAGACTAGAAAGATATATTGGAATGAGACTGAAAAAATATACATCTGTGTAATAGAAAGACATACAGAAATTGGATCATAAATATTTATGGGGGCATCATAGAATTGTCTTCGGGGACTGAAATAGAACTATGCCGCAGGAATAAGCAATTGGAAGCTATATATGATATGGAGTTGATATCAGAGAGACTGGACATTATTTTCATTAGGTCATATGAGAGATTATGAAGGTCTGAATAATGGTAGTATTGTGTGAATAGAGAGAAATAGAATATTTCTAGAAATATTGCTAGAGATATTGTGGAGGTAGAATCCATGTGATTTTGCTTCTTATTGGTTATGGGCAGTGAGGAAGAGTGAAGTTGATAAGATGACTTGGGAGCTATTAATCTGGAAGGGTAATAATACCTTAAACATAAATATTAGCAAGAAAAGCATGTTTCATATAAATACAAACCTTGGGGAAAAAAAAGGAAAAGACATGAAAAAAGCTATAGAGCAACCAAAAAAATGGGGACTCACAAAAAAAAAGTCATTGAGTTTTGCAGTGTGGAGGTCATTAGTAACCTTGGAGAGAATAATTTCAATTCAGGGATGAGGTCGTGTGCTAGATTGCAACATGTTGAAAATGAATAGAGACAGTGAGTTTAGATAACATTTTTGGAAGTTTATAAATGATATAGAAGAGATCTTGATGGGATGGAAGGACTAAGTTAAGGTAAAGGATGGCGAGATGTAGGGTTTTGAGGAAACATGAGGAAATATCCAGTCAATAAAGAAAAATTAAATAGAATAGCCAAAGGATCAGGTCTATGAGAAAGATAGAAAGACACGAGTTAAGAGTACAGCTAGAGGTGGTTGGTCTTAGCAAAAACAATTCACACTTCCTCTTTAATCACTGGAACAACAAAAAAAGACAGAACAGGGGAATAATATATGAGGCATATTACTTAAGGGAGTTCCTCATAGATGTTTCAATATTACCTGTAAGTATGAAACAAAGTCTTCAACTGAGAGAAGGAAGGAGAGGAAAAGGTCTTTGTATACATCTTTGTGATCGACAGAAGTTTGGAATAGATGTTGAAGGGAAGGGGATACAAATTCAAAAAGTAAATAGTAAAAAACAGCAACAAAAATTGATTTTCAATAGTGAAGGCCCAGTTCAGGTTAAATAACATGAGTGTGAAGCAAATCTTGGTTTTGTGTCTGTTAGTCATTTTTGTTTTTTCTACAAATGTGAAATACTAAATAGGAGTAACATAGTACTTCACTTGACTATTATCATTTCTGATATCCCATTAAAATCAGTAGATCACATTTCCATAGTGGATTGCAATTTACAAAATTTTCTTTTATAGCATCACTTTAAGGTACAACTTAAATGTCTTATTATTCAAAAGAAAATGAAGTCAAAAATTCTAAGCAATATACCCCAGGTCCTATAGCTAGAAATAAAACTGAGATTCAAATCCAAATGTTCTTATTCCAAATCAAATATGCTTTTCAATAAGGTATGTCAATCCTCACAAACCAATTCTTTGAATGGGCTAAGTGAAGGTGTCAACTCTCAAAAAGTTAAAATGTTCCCTTTTCTTTTTCCATTCGCTGATCCTAAAGCCACCCTCCCATTCTGCTATAATCTAGTTGGCGGAATTTCACACTAGAGAATATACAAAGCATCTCAGTATCTTAATTCTTATTTTGCAGAAAAAAGAATATTTTAGAATGAAGATGTATAGTGTAAATATCATTTTATTACTAAGAAATAAATTCATAAGGTTTACCCAAAGTTTTTGATACCCTATAAGTACTCATTAAAAGCTTAATCATAAGAACATGATTTTGGGGTGCAGTATGGATATGGATTTGGATGCAGAAAACAATATTATTTTCTCCAACTTCCTACTGACTTTGTAACTTTGGCAAAAAGTCAGTTAACCTTTGTGTTATCCTCTGTGGTTTCCCCCCTAAAAAAGGTAGAAGTAAAAATAACTGCAATAGAGTCATGCTCTGAAAATAACCCAGGTGATTTTTGTGAAATGCCTTGAGCTTCCTGAAAATAAGTATACTACTCGATATTTGTTTAACAAAATAGGATACCTTTTGTTTTCCCTTCCCCTTGCAGGTGAGGGTAGGAGGGAGAACTTCAGAGAGATTCATGTGACATTGAATGACTCATTTACATCTCATTTTTTTCATCCATAAAACTATGGAAATTTTATTCAATGAATCCCTAAAATTCTAATTCAAGGCCTTTTCATTCATTTAATGGTTCTGAATGTCTATTATATCCAAGGCATGGCATTAGGTACTGTGTAAGAGAAAATGAAGATATATAAGACATAATTCCTTTCCTCAAGAAGCTTACAATTCTTAGATAAGATTAAGAGAGTTAACTAGCTAAATATGGATATATGCAAGTACTTAAAACATAAGGTAGCACATGGTAAGCATTTTAAAATCTATAACAAGATAGGTCACATTTTAGGGAATCAGAAACTAAATAATGAAATTGCAGAGGCACCTATTCCATGAACAATTTTGCCTTTAAAAAATAATTAACAATTGCATTGACGATAATTAACATATTTAGTAAAGGCTTTAGGAAATATATCAATTTAAAATCAAAATAAATAAATGCATTTTATCCAGTTTTTCAGGTAAGTTTTTATTGAATGCTCACAATTAAATTGCAGGCACTGTGTTATGTACAGGGATTCTAAAGAAAAAAAGAGAAATTTCCCCTGCTTAGAGAGTTTGCATTCTACTGGGGTATATGGGTGGGTAGGAGGGAGTGGTAATCAAAGTTTTGGTGAACATTATGCATGCAGATATTTAAATAGAAAACAGATACAAAGTAAGTACAGCATAATTTCTGGGGTGTGAGGGGTTAGTGAATAAAAGAGAATAGGATAGACTTTATATAGAATAAATAGACTTGGAAGCTCAATTGTGAAGGAAACAGAGATTCCATGAGGGTAGAAGGAAAAAAATGTTTTAGAAGAGGATATTCTGCAGAGTCAAACAGAGCAAAACAAAAAGCGGGGGGCGGGGCAAGATGTCAAGAAGGATAAAGTGAATCTACCTTTACAATCTTTGTGAAAACATATGTAGACTACTTTGGAAAACCTGCAGTTCTATATAAATGCTGGTTGTTGTTTATCGTGGTAGCAGTAATGACTTTTATTGTTGTTATTGTTTTCTCATCATCATCACCACCATCATCCATTAATCTCCACTCACACAAAGTATATGAACAATACCGGAGACTCTAAACCCGATGTCTATAAACTGTTTTGTTTTATATCTATATCAATTTTGTTTTATATCTATTTCAATAAATATCTATATCTATTCATATCTATTTGTTTCCTTTGTAATCCTATGCATTTTATTTTATTTTATGCATTTAAAATATTCTGAGGGGTGGCTAGGTGGCACAGTGAATAGAACACCGACCCTGGAATCAGGAGGACCTGAATTCAAATCTAACCTCCGACTCTTAACACTTATTAGCCGTGTGACCTTGAGCAAGTCACTTAACCCCAATTGCCCTATGTTCCCCCCTCCAAAAAGCAAAAAAAAAAAAAATTCTGAGAAGGGGTCGACAAACATCATTAGATTGCAAAGGGATCCGTGTCACAGAAATGTATTAAGAATACCTGATCTATATGGATTTTCCTTCTTATTATTCATCAGGCATAGTCCTCCATTTTCCATCTCTATTACTTTATACTGATTTTTCCCCAAGGACCAGAATGTACCTCCTCCTTACCTCCTCAACTTAGAATCCCCTTTTCTAGTTAAAGACTTTCTTCATCCCCCAGCCACTAGTGACTCCCAAACCAAAATATATATTTATCTATTCACCTGTTTGATATGTGTTCAAGTACACTCAGATACAAAATCATGTTATATTATATTGAATGATATTATGTTTTATTGTGTTGGTTTTATTTGGTCATTTCAGTCATGTATGACTCAACCCCAGTTGGGGATTTTTTGGCAAAGATATTAGCGTTGTTTGCCATTTCCTTCTTTAGCTAATTTTACAGATGAGGAAAGTGAGGCAAAGAGGGTTAAGTGACTTGCCCAAAATCGCAGAGCTAGTAAGTGTCTGAGGCTGGATTTGAACCCAAATCTTCCTAACTGCAGGCCAGCACCCTACTCACTGTGCCACCTCATTGACTATATTATATTGTTTTATATAATTTTATGTTAGGTTAAGTTACATTACATTGTGCTATATTGTATCATATCATATTGCATTATATTATATTGTAATTTTACTTTATATTATATAATGCAGGTTATATAAACTTCCCTAAAGGCCACTTATCACTTCTTGCATATAATAGAATGGTTCTCTTAGCACAGCAATTCCCAAATTAACATCCTTGGATCATATCTTTTTGGGGGGGGTGTCTGTGAGGGCAAAACTATTATTTGACTATGAGAATACTCCTCCCTTTACCGATTACATGTCTATATGAGGCCAGATTTTCTTCATATACTTCACATATATAGGAAAAAAAATAGAGATTGAATACTGAAGCAAATATGAGAATATATCTGTCTCCTACTAACATAGAAACTACAAAGATTGGGGGGAAAAAGTACAATGATCAATGCTACTATCCTCAATATTTTGGGTGGACTTTGTATATTGCAGTTTTTTCATAAAAATGTTATTTATGTTAACATGATGAGTTCATTATTTTTAACTATCAATTTTAATATCTAGTTAATTTAATTATACTAAATACCATATCTATAGAAGAACATAGATTAGATATGGATATAATCCAGATAAGCAAAAACTCTTTGTCATCTTTAATAATTTTTAAGTGTATAAAGAGATCCTAAGTAAAAAATATTTGAGAACAGCTAACTGAAAGAATCACTGAAAGTCTCATATAATCTTAGAGAATCTCCTAGAGCACTGAAGGGGTAAATACTAGGACAGGTTCATGGGGTTAGAATATATCAGAGGCAGGCTTTGAATCAAGATCTTTTATGGCTTTAGAGGCAACTTCTTATGAACTATGCAGACATATACACATATGCATGTTTACATATATCTATATCTGTTGTATCTCCTAGTATAATATAAGCTGTAAGCTCCTTATGGGTTGTTGCTATTTCATTTTTCATCTTTCAAAAACTACTACCTAGTACAGTGTCTGATGCACAGTATGTTTAATAAATATTTATTGAATAATTTTGAAAAAGGATCTCATAGTGTTCTGGAAAAGATGAAGAGATAGGGAATAGATGAAAAAATAGGTCCTATTGGGTGGCTAGACTAAGAGCATTGAACTGTCATACACAAGTGCAATATTTTAAATTTATCTCTATTGAGTGTCATCGTATTAGAGTTAGCCCAATGCTAGGCTGTCAAGATCCTTTTCTTAAATGTTTTGTTGCAAATTGCTAGCATATCCTTATGGTTTGGTATCATCTACAAATTTGAGGATCATGATTAGATAGATAGATAGATAGATAGATAGATAGATAGATAGATAGATAGATAGATAGATATACACATACATATATATGCATTTAAAAATCATTGATAAAGGAATGGAGAATGACTTTTGAGTTAATGACATAAGGATAAGTTGAATGATTTGACATTTTTAGTCTATAGAAAAAAAAGTGAGAGGAGACAACAATTGTCCTCAGGTATCTGAAATGTCATGTAGAAAAAGGATTAGTCTGGTTCTATTGTAGTCCAGAAGACAGAACTAGTTGTAACTTATAGAAATTGTCAAGAATTAAATTTAAGATATGTGTTAAGAGGAAAATGCCTTTCCAATTAGAGTTATCAAAAAAACAGAATGCCTTGCCTCAAGAAATTTTGGGTTACCCCTTCTTGGTGGTCTTCAAGCAGAGGATGGAAAACAATTTGTTTGGTATTTTATAGAGTGGGAAGATCCATAGTTGGCAGAATAAATTGAATATCAAACCTCGAGTCAAGATGACTCATCTTCCTGAGTTCATATTTGGTCTCAGACATTAGCTGTATGACCCTGGGCAAGTCAATTAACCTTGTGTGCCTCATTTCTCATCTGTAAAATGAGCTAGAGAAGTAAACGACAAACCACTGTAATATTTTTGTCGAGATAACCCAAAATGAGTTTATGAAGAATCAGACATGACTGAAACAACTGAATAACAATGCATATAATGGGAACAGAATGCCTTCAGACATGAGTTAGAATAGACAACTATGGAACTTCCTTTGAACTCCCAAATTCTGTGACTCATAAAAACTGACAAAAGGCCGTGGAACTTGGCAATTAAGAATTCATTGGCAAAATCAGAGAGTGCAGTTTTAGTTTAGTAAAGAACTTAGAAATCAGATTACAATGTGAAGCCTGAGGATCTACTTTCTTCTCAGAATATCTGGGAAGTTTCTGAAATTTATTATCTCCTTCCCAAAATTCCAGGGTTCTTTCTTTCCTCTTGTCATATATACTTTTCTAAGCTCAAATATTCTAATATCAGTTGGGATTGCCTTTCACTGATGGGGGTAGTTTTTCCTCTTTGCTTTCTTTTTTATAATACTCTACTTCTTTCTTTCTTTAAAGTAACTCTTGATTCTTCCTAGGCAGTAGTGTATAGAGCACTAGACTTGGAGTCAGGAAGATTTGCCTTCAAATCCTATCTCAGAGATTTACTAACTGTGTGGCTCTAACCACAACAGTTACCTTCTGTATGCCTCAGTTTCCTCATCCATGAAATGGAGTTGGATGATAACAATAGCAACTATATCCCAGAGTCACTGTGAGGATAAACTGAGACATATTTGTAAAGTATTTGATTAACATTAAAGTTCTACAGAAGTTTTATCATCATCATCATCACCATCATCATCAGCATCATGCCTATATTTCTTTCCCTTTTTTAAATGGACTTGATGTGAGAAAAAAAATTTGAACACCTTTTAAAGATGTTTCCTTTTTAAAATAAACTTAATATTTGTATGTGACAATAATGTGGCAATAAATAAAAAAGGTAACGTTAAGAAGAGCAGTTTCAGTTCAGAGATAAGCCAAGTTCAAATTAACTAAGAATTGATTGAGATCTGAGATGGGAAATTCAATAACTGAAGACAACATTTAGTACAATTAAATATGAAGAGCTTCAAGGAACATCAGCTGTCATCTATGTTACACAAATGCTATGAGTTAAGAGTTAGCATTTAAACTTTAGGTCCCAGGGCAGCCGGGTAGCACAGCAAGTAAGAACACCAGCCCCAGTGTCAGGATGAACTGGGGATTGAATCTGGGCTCAGACACTTAGCACCCACCCAGAAACACCTGGCCATGTAACCTCGAGCAAGTTACTTAACCCCAATTGATTTAAAAAAAAAACCTTGTCCTGTGACTTCATTCTCTGTATTCTTTACATAATAGCTTTAAGTGATAGAAGTTACCTCTAACAATTATCAGCAACATTAATCTGGGTATATCATCTAAGCCCTTTCACTCTCAGTGTTGCCATCAATAATATGGAGGTAATTATTCCAGTCACACTTTCCTTATAGTGTTAATGTGAAATTTAAATGATATGTTACATGAATTATTTTTCAAAGCTTATAGAAATATATAAATTTATGTTATTGTTATTACTGTTAAAACAGGAATTGTGAACACTTTTGTATGCATCATTATTAAAGAATGATTTCTTAGATATTTAGAAAAATAAAACCATTTAGATTTAATTAGGTGAAATTTCCTAACAGGGTTGGAGAATAAACAATATAAAATTAGCATTGTATGAAATAACTTCCATGTAAACAAAAAGCTAAGAGATACATCTTAGTTCAATAGCCCCTTTGAAGAAAGTCCTGGCCTCAGATGTAAACCAGATGGCACAATTTAAGGAATAAAAGGTACTGTCCTTGTCTACTAATTTAAAAAAAGAAATGAAAGAGAATACTTTTGTAAATCTAATGTTGTCAAGAGAACATTTCTCAGAAAGTAGGTACATTTTTTTCTCTTGTAAATGCTATCATCTTCATTGCAAAACACCGATAATAAAAATGTAAACAAGAAAGAGGTCTGAATAACAATTAAAGTAGAAGAGGAAGTCAAAAGACAGGAAGAAAAAAAAGAAAGAAGAGGAAGATTGACAGATACCATGGTCTGAGTCAATATAGTTCCTTGAATGTAACAATACAACAGCTGCTTAACTGAAATAGGACATAAGGAAAGAGAAGAACACAATTTTGAGAGGAATATATTTTCAGAGAATTCATCTATTCATCATAACTCAAACTACTTCAGATTTATTTTTGTTTTAAAGTAGTAATTGTTTGAAACTTTTAGATCTGATGATCATTAATAATCAGTATTTAGAAGAGTTATGCTATTTCAGAATATTAAGCTAAAGATAGAACATGAGTAGGTTCAGAAAGATATGTGATTAATAGCAAAAGGTCTATTCTCTGAGGAGGGTACAACAGAGGAGGTGAGATGTGAAAATGAAGACAGCAAAGAGCAATGGTACATGGGGATAGTTCTGAGTAGACTGAAAACTTATGTATTGTAAGGCACTCTTCTATGGCAGGGGTGGGGAAACTTGTGTCTTTGAGGTCACATGTGGCCTTCTAGGTCCTCAAGTGGGGCCCTTTGACTGAATCCAAACTCCACAGAAAAAATACCCTTTTTTTTTTTTTTGGTCTTTTGGAGGGCAATTGAGGTTAAGTAACTTGCCCGAGGTTACATGGCTAGGTTTGTGTGTGTGTGTGTGTGTGTGTGTGTGTGTGTGTTAAGTGTCTGAGACTGGATCCAAACCCAGGTCCTCCTGACTCCAGGGCCAGCACTTTACTCACTAAGCCACCTAGCCGCCCCACAAATACCCTAATAAAAGAATTTGTTCTGAAAAACTTAGACTCAATCAAAAGGCTATACCAGAGGGCCTAGAAGGTCACAGCTTCCCCACCCTTGCTCTATGGGACTTCAAAACTGATCATGGAAGTTTAAAGGAACTTAAGAGTCAGGGCTAGGTACTGGATGTGGCTATAGAAGATTAGAGTAACAGCTATACATTTCTCATCTTTATAGTCATATATAAATTATTTGATGGATCTTGATTCAATTTCCTCATCTGTTAGATGGAATAAGGGGATAATCACATTTTAACTAATAATTGTATTAAAAGGAAAGTACTTTCTGAACTGTAGAATATTACATAAATATTAGTTTATCATATACCTTTGAATTCATCTCTGTTCTTTATACTATATAGTCTTATCTCTAACCAAAATGGAATGTGATGTATTTTATTGATAACTGAAAAGATATCTATGGGATATGACTATCTCATGGAAGCTTTATTTTAAGACAGAATCTAAAGACACCAAGGGTTTCTAATAAAAATTTCTGAATCTGCTGTACTAAAATATGTACCACTCCCCTCTCCACTCCCCCAGTTAACAATGTTTGGAAACTCAAAACACAATTTTATACTTATATGCATACATATATATATACATATACATATACATATACATATATATATATATATATATATATAAAACATGGTGCATCTATGATGGATTTTTTTTAATAAATGTGGCCAGATTTTTCATAATCTTGGGGAACTATGCAGTGGACCCTACTGAAGAAAGTCTACTAGTGAGTGGGAAAAAAAAAAATCATTGCTTTCTTATTACCCATAAGCCAGCTACATTTTTCTTTTTAAAGGTCAATCAATGACAGCATGAACTTTTTCTTTTCCAATACTGAAAAGCAGCAATAAATTGCTTCCACTATACATGGTGGAACTATACACTGTTGGATAAGTTTTAATTCCAAAAATCACAGAAAGTGACCTTCTTTATAGTATCACTATTGTTTATCTAGACTCAAAGATAACCTCTGTGACAGTTTTCTTAAATTTTCACAATACTGATATTCCTTGTCAAGATGTCAGTCACAAAATGAATTTATATTAAGGCAGGTCATTCATCAAAACTCTGGATTTAAAAGTTCAAATATTATCCATGGTGACACAGGGATACATAATACCTGGGCCATGCTATGTGGAAACTTTTTTGTAATTAAGGTAAGTAAACGATTGAGGAAATTGAATAGATCAAATGCATATCTAATAAAGTTAAACTTTGCCAAATAAAGTTTAAAATATTCTCTTTCAAATGTGAAGCATTCCACTTTGACTTTTCAGTCATATGTCCATTCCAAAAACATATGGCAAATGCATTTTTGATATGATAAAAGATCCAAACAGTACTATCTTGAAACAGTTTTGGAGAAATAATATGCTTCTTAGGTCAGACTTGCTAATGAGCTTGGGGGAAACTGACAAGCAGGGTTAATTAGCTTATTCAATAGTATTTTCCTTAATAGAATGGACCTTTTTAAGACCCAACTAGTCTTAGGAAAGTTAGATTCAAGTAGAATTACTTGCAAATGTTGCTGTTCTCCATGATGTCAACTCATATTTGCTTTTCTTTTAATATAGTTATTAATTCAAATATGATTATTCCCTTAATTCCATTTTACAGATGAGGAAAATGAATCAAGACCCATCAAATACCTTATCTATGACTATAAGGCTAGGAAATGTAGAGCTAACTGTTACTCTAATTTTTTATAACCACACCCAATACCCAACCCTGACTCTTAAGTTCCTTTAAATGAACCCTAAGTTATACACAGTACAATTAAAGTATATACAACTGTATTCTGCAGTACATGTACATCAAACATTTTTCTCAAGGGTATCAGAGGGTTAAGAAAATGTCTGCCAATTCACAAAAGTTTAAATGAAAAATTTCAGATGCTCTTCACAAATGGCATAGTGCATTTAAAGTTTATGCATTAAAGTGTAATGTATGTGGTTATTAAATGTTAGGTTTTTAGAGGAACTTGAGAGACAGAGTGGGATTGGATGGTGAATCTAATTCCCATCTTGTGGTGCCAAAGAGATGGCAGAAGTTACTAGGAGCTCTGTTCCTAGTTCAATTTCATTTTCTTATTGCTTTGATAACACTAAGCAACTGCCTATCTGAAACTTCATTGTATTAACTGGGCAATGGATTTTTTTCTAACACAATTTACTCAATATTTACCTTTTGGAGTGAAGATAATTCCAAATAATAAGTTTTGGTCAGCGAAGTCTAGTTTATATAAAAGAAGCCACAACCAGCCATGGACTGAATGGAAGAGAGTATCCTGGTTAGGAATACACACCTAATTATAAGCCTAAATAACTCAGCTAACTAGCAAATCTCTCCCCTACCAAAGTTAATACATTCAACAAACATTAAATACAATTCACTATGGAGATATTAGGACAAAAACAAAATACTGCATGCCCTCAAGGAACTGATATTCTCATGGAGCATACAACAGGCATATAGAAAACAAATCCAAAGGGTTTTGGTGTGTTTTCTTTTTGCTAATAGAAGGAAAAAGGCAGTAACAACTGAGGGAATAGGAAGGGAGAGGGGATAGGTTTTTTCAGAAAGGAAACATGTTAGATGAATCATGAAACAAGAAATGCCACCTGAGAGGAAAAGAGATAAGAAAGGGATGAATCCTAGACAAGAGAACTTCTTATCCAAAAGCATACAGGAATGTAAAGTTAAAAGAATAGCTTTTTTAAAATCTCATTTGACTGAATGCTACAGTATTTATTGAACAGATACCATGCAACATGACTCCAGCTTATCTCATAGTATCAATTATTTTGTCATACTTAGTCTAAAGACTTTGATTGGTTGAGACAAATTCTCATGTGATTAATGTATAAGGGCATAATGGTTTATCATTTAATTCAACTGGGTTGGGATATTTATCAATGGACTGAGTGATTCTCACTCTTACACTATTAGTAACAGGTAGCCATGGAAGGCTTTTAAACAGATAAAGGATATTGGTAGTTTTATTGAAGACAAATTTGAGAATAAAGAACCTGGAAGCAATTATGAGGTCATAAAAAAAATTTTATACAGGCAAAGAATGATAAGGCTTTGAATTTGGAGGTAAATCTGTGAGTGCAGAAAGGGGCCAATGAACTAGTTCTTATGGATATAAAGTTGGAAGGACTTGAAAGCTAACTGAAACAGAAGAGAGAGTGAGAGAAAAGTGAAGAATTATTTTAAAATTGTAAATATGGGTGATTGGAAGAATATTAGCACCCTGAATAGAAATTCAGAAGTTGAGAGAGTGAGGAGTTTTAATGGGAAAGATTATTTATTTTGGAAGTCTGAGCTTGAAAAGAATATGGGACATCCAAGTGGAGGTGTCCATTGTGTACCTGTCTCCATGGGAACTAAAATTCAAACAAGAGAATATATTTGATACTTATCTCTCCAAAGATGATAATTGAACCCATGGGATATGATTGATATCACCAAGACAGAAGAAAAAGGTCCTTCTCTTCCTGAGAAGTGAAACTAGAATAGATCATGAAGGAAATCTCTATAGATAATGAAAGATGGATAATGAATCAGCAAATGAGATTATAAAGGGTGGTGAGATGGGTAGCAAGAGAATCAGCAGAAAATAGTATCACAAAAGCAATGGAAGGAAGAAAGTTTCTAGAAGGAAGGAGTGGTAAACCAGTGTCAAAGTTAAATGTGAATAAGAATAGGAAACTCAGGGGAAAAAAAAAAACATTGGGTTTTGCAAGAAAGATATAGAAATGTTTGAGACAGCAGTTTCAGTAGAATAGGGAATTTTGGGGGTGGCTAAGTGGCTCAGTGAATAGAGCACCAGCCCTGGAGTCAGGAGGACTGAGTTCAAATGCAGCCTCAGACACATAACACTTACTAGCTGTGTGACCTTGGACAAGTCACTTAACCCCAATTACCCTGCATTCCCCCCTCCAAAAGGCAAAAAAAAAAAAAGAATAGTAAATTTTTAAATGCAAATTATTGAGAAGTGATTGAATAGTCAGGAAACATAAATCACAAGAGTAGACACATCCCAAGAAATTGACAGTAAGAGATGGGAAATTTTAAGATAGCTTGAGGAGATGGTTTTATCCACTGAAGGTTTCATAAGGATGATGGCATTGGGTTGGTGGGAGATAGGGAAGGAACTTGAACATGCCTGTAGCCAGTGCTTATAAAAGAAGCCAGTCAATCAGAGAAAGGAATTGGTCATTGGATCAAGCTTCCAACAAAGATTAGAAAAGATGAATTCAACAAATAGATTAGCTTGATAACAAGAAGGTCCATCTCATCTTTAGAGAATAAAGAAAAGGAGGGTATGAGTGAAGATATAATTTTGGGTAAGGTATGGAATGGAGACAAGAGTGAGCTCATAATAAGTAACCTTACTTTTTTTTTTACTCTGAAAAAAAGTCCTCTGTTGAGAGAGTTATGGGGGGGAGATAGAGATTGAGAAGAAGTATTGAAATAATCATTTCTTTCAACTCTTCATCAGCAAGATTATCAAAGAATAAGTTTTACCATGTAGAATTTATTGCATTATTTATCAACCTAATTTATCACCAACCAGTACTTATTAAGAGAGTCTATTGTGCCAAGAACAGTGCTAGACAGTAGTTAAGATTATATAATATGAACTTTTAGTGTATTTGGAATGGTTTGGTAAGGAAAATTTGGATTTAAATCCCTCTTTAACTCTTAACAACAGCATCTAGTTCCTCATCTGTAAAATGGGAATCATAGTAGCACTTATTTTTTAAAACTGGTGTGAAAGTCAAAGGAGATAATACTCAGAAAGAATCTATATAAATATTTAATATTACATACTATAACATACTGCCTTTCTGCCTTGCACATAATAGTTTATTAATGAATGTTTATTGGCCTTGGTATGAATTCTCCTTTTTACATTGCTGTTTTCCTTGAGTTATCATGTGATATTGTGTCTGGAATAGTATATTCAGAGTTTAGGTGAGTTTTGTTTACTTGGTAAATATGTTTGAAGCAAATAGAGGGCACAGGGATATTATCACTAAATGCCAAACAAAGATACTGTATTGCTTGATTCATTCTCCCTTTTCCCCAAATACAAGTCCCAAAGCAAAGCAAGATAGTAATATAGAATAATTCGTGGACTAATCAAAGACTAGAAAAATATAGTTAAACATTTTTCATTGTACAGATTTCACAGTTATAAGATCAACAAGGCTTGGTTTTGCCTTTTTTGTAAATAGCTTTATTACACTAAGTTGTTTCACAGTAGCACTTGCTGAACTGGGAGTTTTACCTGAACTATAAAAAGATGTTAAACTTCCCTTTTCAAAAAATCAGCTGAAAGTGCATTTCTTAGCTCTTCCTCTGTGATTCTCAGTAAAACAGGTGCCATATTGAGATCTAGTGATATCCCTCTGGATTTGAGCCTTTACCAGCCTGGAATGAATAATTAGGACACCTTAGTCCTAGTTTCATTGTTCACTGAAGTTAGGCTATTCTTCAACTTCCTTTCTTTTGTTTTATACTTGAATGGTATATATATTTTTTTAATTGCAATAACCTGCTATTAGGTACAGAGAGCTGGGGAAAGGTAAGAATGAAATGTCTTCTTTGTATTGATTATTAATTTAATTCAAGATTAATATTTGTTTCAGTAGCTTCAAATATTTACCCTGCTTGTACTTTCACTCTTCCCTCCACCTGTGCCTGGTTTGATGAGCTGCAAATTCTGTTTCAAAAAGTTCTCTCAGGTGTTGAACATTCTTTATAATATCAAGGAAACTTTCCTGGTTATTGTTTGCCATATTCTGAAAAGTCCCCACTCAGTAGACCCTTTTAGGTTTTAGTCAGTTTCAGTCTTCATATTTCCATCCTGTCCTGCAGACCTCTTGTGTTACAATTTACCTTCTTTCTTAAGCATTCTTGAGTTCAAGGCACAACCTCTACTTCAGTCTTTCTAGTTCTGTAACATACTGCTACTAAGTGTCACTGGGCTATGAATAAATAGACAAAGCTTGAATTCCAGAAGTATTCCCATAGAAATCTTCAATTAAATTCATGGTGCTTCTGTTAATCATGCATGAAATGGATTTAAGAATATTTACATTAACTACATCATAGGATTATTAAGAGGAAAATATTTTCTAAGCTTAAAAGCATTATGTAATTTTGAGCTAATTTGAAAGAGGTGGGATGAAATATATATATATATATATATATATATATGTGGCCTACTATGTGTCAGGCACAGGGCTAAGTACCTTTACAAATATTATTTCATTTTATTTATTTATGTGATTAGCAACAACTGTGTGGTGGTTTGCAAAACCAAAATACTTTCATCAACTATAATTGTGGATTTCAACATAATGGTAGCTCTGTAGGGAAGTGTAATAGTCATAGAATTCTCTAAGTGAATGTTATATAATTTAATGTAATAAGGATCAATAATTGTGGATTCAAAAAAGATTTCCCTTAGGAAATATTTCCTGGTCTATACTTCAAAAGGACCTAGGGATCAAGAAGATAAATCATTGACAATATGGAAGACACCCTTTGAAAATGCAAAATTACATGGAGCATATCAAGATCAAGGAACAATGAGTAGATCATTTTATGTTAAGGGAGTAATATGAAATAGCTTAAAAAATAGGTCAGAGTCAAGTTGTAGAATGATTTAAATGCAAGACTTATGTGGAAGAAAGGGTTCCAAGGGGGGGAGAGGTGGATGGGATGGAGAGTGTGGGGGAACTGTTGTATATTTTGACCTGGAGAAAACACGGAGCAACTGAAGATCATTGAGCCAAGGAATAACAAATTTCAATCTCTCTTAGTGGTAGAGCTAAGAAAAAGACAATTGTCTTCATTTAACAACTAGTGAATGATTCAGTAACAAAATTATTTAAACAATGGTAAAACAGCCTGCTTTCTCCCTCCCCCATCCTCCTAACCCCTACAATCTCAACTTGTGTCAACATAAAAGTACCCCTATCTTTTGAATTAAGAGGACATCTAAACAAACTAACACTACCCTTTGAATAATATGTTAATTTAAGGATATTTACAGGTCCCAAAGCTAAGAGACTTTGAATTCAATAAAGGATAGAAGACAATGAAAGCAGATAAAATTGAAGGTCACTTGACTGATCTTTCAGAAGAACCATATACTGAAAAGAAGTTTGAAGTCATGTATAAGTGCTACAGGAAAAATGAAAGCAATAACAAAAATTTAAAGCACTTTATGGGCAGCTTGTACAGAACTACCAACCTTGGAGTCGAGAAAACTCATCTAAGAATCTTGAGAGTAGGAACTGCTTGTCTCATTTTTGTCTCTGCATCCACAGTGATTAATATTCTATATTAGCCTAATAAAGGTTTAGTAAATGTGCAATGAAATGTTAGACCTTCTGTGTACAGAACACCACACTAAGCACTTTTTAGCTCAGATATGAACCTGCCTTCATTGTGCCTATTGTCTAGGAGAGGAATAAGATACAAATAATGATTAACTCTAATATACAATATCAAATGTTAAGCTCATGAGGAATTTGCCCATTTACCCCTCCCCGAAGTGATCTACCTGGGTTTTTAACTGTTCTGTTAGTTATATGTTAAGTTTATTATATGATATGCTGTAACATGGTCAGAAATTAATTCATGACAAGTTTCATTTGGAATGAAAACAAATCATAAGAGTAACTTAAATATTTCTAAAGTCAAAGTAGCTAAGATATGAAATGTGGTTAGGTAGCTGACTATTTTGTATAACATATAAATGACTAACAAAAGAATATAAATGACTGACAAAGAATTAATAGGTATAACATAAAAGACTTGGTGGTGCCTTGAACTTGTAAGCACTCTAAACTAACCACTATCTGTGCACTGTCATTATTAGCTCAATCAATCAAAATCAACTACCATTTATTAAAAGCCACTCTTGTGACAGGAATGGTCCTAACTAGTAGGGATATAAATACAATGAATACAATCATTCTTCCTCTCTACTCAAAAAAAAAAGTTAGTAATTAGTAAAGCATTCTTAAATAGCTCTAGTAACTAAGCAATCATTACCTCTTGATTATGGAAGCACAGAAGTGGAAGGCACCTCAAAGACCTTTTATTTTAGTCAATATATGATCAAGAATCCCCTTTATATCAACACAATATGTAGTATTAATCATACAGTCTTTCTTGAAATGAAAATTTATTGCTATATATTTTGAATCCTCTCTTATGTTCTGCTGTGCACATGACATGCTTCTTTCTTTTCTTATTTTATATTTAATTTTCAGTGTTTAAGTTTATGATATTTTTATTTTCTCTGTTCTATATTTGAATTCTGGTGCCTGAGTATAAAATAAAAAAAATAATAATTAAAAAAGAAGGTTCATGAGGGAAGAATTTAGAACCCCTCATAACAGGTGGGCCTCAAGATACACATAGGGAAAAAAAGAATCCCCTTTATAACATATCTGACAATAATTAGATAACACTTTAAGATTTGCATAGCACTTTACATGCGTTAACTTACTTAATCACCACAACATCTCTGTGAGGCAAGTGCCTCACCAACCCTATTTTACAGATGAGCAAACTGAGGCACAAAGAGTTGAAGTTAAGTGACTTGCAAAGGGTCAGCTAGGATTCACTTAGATCTTCCTGACTCTAAATCCAGTGCTCTCTACTGAGCCACCTAACTGAAAAGTGGTCATTCATATTTTGCTTGAAAACCTCTAGGGAGGGGACATGAGGAAACCCATTCTACTTTTTGATAAGTCTAATTATTATTGGTAGTTTTTTCCTTACATGTTATTTTCTTTTTGTAGTTTCTATGTATTGCTCCTAGATCTGCCTTCTGAAGCCAAGAAGAACAATTCCAATTTCTCTTACTCTCTTACACAACCCTGTCCATTCTTCAAGACTGCTATTATATGCCCTCATCCTACTTGGTTTTCTCTAGCCTTTGTCTCCCAATTCTTTTAAGCAATCCTACTGTAATGGTAATGGAATTTGAACCCCACAATGGGATGGACTTCTTGACGATTAGGGACAGAGGGGGCTGAATGTGGAGGAGCTGGTGGCATGACTAGGGAGGGGCCCAAGTTGAAAGAGGCTGGAAGAACTTCTGGGAAAAGCACCATGGAGGCAGAGAGAGAGAATTGCTGGGGGCAAGAGTTGATGAGAGAGAGAGAACTGCCACCCGGAGCTGCCAAGAACTGAGAAGGCATAACTGTGGTGCCCGTATTTTGTCTATCTGTTTTGATGTTACTTTGTCAGATTTGTTTGTTGATAGAGGCCTCAGACCTTGTTGAGCCTAGGTTAATTCCACAGATAGAAAGTGAATTAAAGAGGATTCCGGCAATGTGCATGAATGTCAATGTGTCTTTGTTAAGCTTTGTCTTCCCAGGAACAGAAACTGCTGAGAACTTGCCTCAGGTGAAGATGAAGAAAAGACCTCTCCTTGGGTACTGAATGCTGTGATGATATTATAACCTACTTGTGACCTAGGGGTAGATGGCCTTTGTGCTTTCCACTTCCCCTTGAGAAGGTGCTTGGTGGTGACTGATTATATTGTAATTCAGTTGTGATCCAGGGGTGGGAAACTTTTAACCTTTGTACTTTGTGATTGACCAAATGAATATACTTTGTTTATGATTGGAAACTAGTCTTCAATTGAGAATATAGAGAAGACTTTGTGATTGATTAAATGAATGTACCACCCAGGGTGGAGTACTTTAACCTTTGTACTTTGTGATTGAACTGAGGACTTACTAAATGATTGAGTTACTCAGTATTTTGATTTTCTGTGAATGTTTTTTTCTTAATTTGTTACTGAATAAATGGGGAGTTTACTATGCTCATAATCCAAACCTTGGAAGCTGCTTGTATTTGGCATTACATCTACTATAGCAAAATCTGTAATCCTTTTCATGTTCCTGATCATCCTTCTATGAACTTGCTTATCAACATGCCTCCTTAAATTAGCTGCTCAAATTGAAATAATTCGTTGTTTTTTTTAAGAACAGCAAATAGTGGCATTACTTCCCTGACATAGTTTCTCTTGACAATATTTGCTTATTAATTCAGCCCAAGATGGTATTCATTTTGCTTCTGAAGTCATATTTATCAAATTTAATGTATAAATTGCAAAAATTCTTGTCTTTGCCATGTAAACTTCCCTCAATTATGCATTAGTAGCTGAATTTTTGAAACAGAAGTATAAGACCTCAAGTACTTTTCCTAATCCTATTCCTATCATTTGCCCCAAGAATTACTTTTCATATGATACTTCTTTCTTTGTCCTCCATGTTGTATTCCATAGTACCAGTTTCCATAGTTATTTTTCTTAATGTGTAAAGGGTGGTATAATGAAAAGGACACTGAATTTGAAGCTAAAGGAAATTAGTACAAAATTTAGCTCCCAATTAGAACAGCAACCCTGCCACTTATGACTAGAATATTGTGAGATAATTTTTAAAAATCACTATTGGCCTCTAATTCTTTATCTATAGCCTATGAAAGTGGATTTAGATCACCTCTAAGCTCCCTTCCAGATCTAAGCCTATGCTCCTATGGTATTTTTTCCTCCTTCCTCACATTGCATTGCAAAATATTCTCAATCGCATTCTTATCACCTTTTATATGCCTCTTTCTCTCTTTTTCTAAGGTGTACTTTGTACTTTGATAAGTCCTTCCTAAGTAATGGTTCAGAAAAATAAGCTATGTGTATAGACACTACCTATATTACCTACTTCTTACATTCTGTAGTTCAATTCCTATATCCCTTTTATTCTCTTCCAAAGTTACAATTTTCACACTGATTAAAAAGCAAAATCACTACCCTACTTTCCTCCAGAACTTTAGCTATCTTATTCATTACCCCAAAGAAACTCAAAATATATTAAGATTCTTCTAATTATATCATTTGTTCAAATAGGAAATGATTAGAGGATTATGATTTCAGTGGGTTTGATGAATCTTTGCAGATTCTCCATCTTGTCTTGTCTCAGAGGCCAGCATATCTATGAAAGAGGTCACCTCATACCTCTCATGAGGGAGTCAGTTGCTTTCAAAACATTTCTTTTCTTTATATGGACAGGAATAGGATTATTTCATTTTATCTTTCAATCATATATCTATCCCTTTTAGCATACTATTGAAGATGGGTTACAGATGATTGTTCTGAAAACTTGAACTTAACCTTTATGTGTAATAAAGCAATTTCTTCTCCTCTTTCCCCTTCCTACCTTGCAGTGTATCATTCTACTATTTTTCAACTGCCTCACACTGGATTTAATTTTTCTCACCCTTTGAAGTCTTTTCATTCTTGGCATCCTTCCCATATTATTATGTTTTCTTCTAGCCTGACTAGGAACATTTCATTCCTCTCTAATAAACCAAAAGGTAGAAACTGCTTTTTCAAAGCCTTCACAGTAATAAGCAATACACCTTGTTCACTTGTCTTCAAGTGAACTTTTGGTTCAAAATATTATACTGCAATAAAAACAGTTCATTGTTGTGATATCTATGTCCTATAAGACAAAGCATTTTAGACAGTGCTAGATCATGATAATACTGTACCATTTTATATTTTCTCAGTGAAAATTTTTTTCGTTCTTCCCCACCACTATCTCATCTCTATATGCTACATTCCCCATGGAGGTATTTATGAAGATAAAACTTTAATGTACATAAAAAAACAACATTAATAAGCATCCTTGTTACTTTCTGGAGTCATCCTCTGTTGTTGGTAAAATCAGTTAGAGGGTTTCACGATTATCTGCTCAGAAATGACAGAACTGAATAATTCATGGCTACTACCATGTTGGTTACCAAAAATGCACCATCCTTTCAATAGAAAATCTATGATTTTATATGCATCCATAAAGGGAAAAGAAAAGATAATCAAGGAAGACAATTTGAAGGTGATTTTATAGTTACCCATATTGAAAGTAGATACCATTCATCCTTGGCTCCTAATCCTCTCTAGAGATAATGACTTAAACTGTGCTTTTTTGGTTTAATTTTTTCTTTTCTCAGTAATCAGTTTTTACTAGTCCTTTGTCTGGGTTGCCTCAGACTAGGCAAAAAAAAAAATAATCATGGGCTCAATTATACTCCTTGAGTCTACAGGAGTTATATTTGGTAAAGAAAAAAAAAACAAATAAAAATTATTCAGTATATTTTATACCAAGTCCCAGAAAGAATTAACAACCTCTCCCTCAAAGAAGATGGCTTTGAATCCATTCAAAAAAGAATAGGTATTCCAGTTATTGCCATGAATTCCACATTGATAGAAATCTCTCTGTGGCCAAAATTTGGTAAGTTGGGGCCTCGGATGAACTTCATGACTTTTTGGTATTCACATCAAAATGTAGTAATTATATTCATTATCCCAGGAGTAGGTCCCCTCCTCTGTTTTCTGTGTACCTTTGCAATAAACCTGATTTTCCATTTGTAAACCACAACTCTCCAGTAAAAAAAAAAAAAATCTCAGTATTAAAATCTGAAAGCTAACCAATTTATCTGGGTAAATTTATCCACAATCCATTATTGTTATCATCTATGTTTATCCCTATTAAAATCTTAAGAGCAGTAGTTTCAAATTTACTTTATCTACACTGAGGCAATAGTAAACACTTAAAGTTAGAATTTTATTTTGAGTGCTCACACAGTCTGAGGCAGATTGGGAAGTCACAGTCACAGAGACTATAAGCTTCTTTAGGGTAGGGACATTTATTTTTATCATTATATCAACAGCTTTTAACTGTTGATCTGCAGTACTTGAGGTGGTTTTTCCTCTCTAAGAAGTTTCCCTAATGCTAATAAAAATTGTAGGTCTGGTCTGAGAAAAAGGGCTAAAAAAATTAGTTTCTTCTATGACTTTAAATATTCTAATTAATATACAATGAAATTAATTGAAAAAATAATTTGTCATCAGAAAATCATTTACCAGTCTTTCTATAGTGAGTCTTATTTCCCTATTTTTTTTGTTTGGAACTGTGTAGATCAGTAGCTCAGGGACACATAGCCATTATGTGTCTAAGGCAGGGGTGAAAGATCTGCAGCCTTGAATCCAAATATGGCCTTCTCAGTCACTGCGTACAACCTTTTGACAGAGTCCAAGTTTTCCAGAACAAATCCTTTTATTTGTTCCGTGAAGTTTGGATTTAGTCAAAGCCCACACTTCTGGACCTAGAAGGCCACATGTAACCTCAAGGTCTCAGATTCCCAAGCCCTGGTAAAAGATGTAAGTTGAACCCATTCAACAATTCTATTATTTTACAAACAAACTATCTTTATTTGAAGTAGAAACTTTCCCCACACACTGACCCCTAGCAGAAAGAAAAAAAAAAAGAGGAAATTTATTTTTATTATATATATTGAATCTAATTGAGTAAGAATCAGGGTTATGATTTCATGGTCTATAAAGGGACAATTAAATGAAAATCAGTCATTTCAACAAATATTTTCTTCTATGTAGATAGCAAATTATATAATACCAGATAAAATTGTCACATTTTCTTTAAGAGAGCTTTTGAGGACAGGATAACAATTCTTCCCTTTACTTTTCTTCCACATACCTAGCATGATAAGTGCAGTAAAGAACTTCATTTCCTTCCCTGGGGCCCTATACTCTTGATTTCTGAGAGTTCACCATTCCAGTTGCTGTTATTCAGTTACGTTCAGTCTTGTACATCTCTTTATGACCAAATCTGCGATTTTCTTAGCAAAGATACTAAAGTGGTTTGCCATTTCCTTCTTTAGCTTGTTTTACAGATGAGGAAACTGAGACAATCAATTCTGTGACTTGCTTAGGATGACCTATAATATCTAAGGCCAGATTTGAACTCAGGGATATCAGTCTTTCTGACCCTGACCTGCCACTCTATCCAATGTACTATTGGCTGCCCTTAGCTGGTCCCCAATGCACCATGGATATCCACTCTTTAACATTTCACTTAGTCTCTGATTGAGGACTGAAGCTCCCCTCAGGACTTCACTCATGATTAGTAAGAATGTAGAATCTTTAGTAGGTATATCCTCACTATGCTGAACTTCCAGTTTATTTTTGACATAATTCTGATGCTCATTCATTGTCAGCCTCTTTCTCTGGTGTTGCTCTGGAAACAGTTATCAGATTAAGTTGCCCTTCCTAGAAACGGCATGCTAAAAAATTTTCCTGTTACTGCCTTGACCATTTCTGAAATCTCCGACAAAAATTGCTCATCTTAGACCCTACTCTCCAGTAAGCATTATCTTTCCTGAATTATATTTTCCCCCATAGAATATAATTTCCTTGATGGCAAAGACAATGTTGTTTCTTGTATTCACATTGCCAGAATTTATCACGGTGATTAACAAGTAGTATGGATTTAATAAATGATTTTTCACTCATTCAATAGTAAGAAGGAGATTCTTACATTTGAAATAATGTATTATTTATATCTTAAGTAGTATCCGTTAAGGGGCTCAAACTCCTAGGTCAGGTCCCCAAAGGACAACTACTACTATATCTCAAAACAGTACCAAATGACTCTGGTTTCCACTACTGTCATCTAAAAGCCCACACTGGTGTTTCCCATCAATTATCACCCAATAACCTCAATTAGGTTTTAGAAAAGGGCATTTATTTAGGTAATTGTCTAAATATAGTTGAAACAAAGTATTTCCCCCAAACAGGAACATATTCTTTTCCTATATACTTGGAGAGAATGGGCTTAAACTAAAAGAACAAATATAGTAATATTCCATTCAAATCTTGAATCTTCTTTCTATGTGGAATTTTCATTAAGTTATGTTTAAACATAAGTTCTGTTTTCAGGCACTTTCTAGAGCAAATAACTTGCACTCTCTCTGCTGTATAGGAAGAGAGAGGGGAATGTCATATGTCTTGAAATTGCTTCTTCCATCCGGATGCTTTTTTTTTTTCCTGTTTGTCTTCTCTGTCTCAGTCTTCCTGTCAGTGTCTGTTTCTGTCTGTCTTGCTCTGGTCTCTCTTTCTCTTCATTTATGTGGTCAAGAGAGGGAGCGAGAGGGAAGGAATCAGAAGTTTCTTCCTTGGAAAAATAGTTCATTCTCAGGGTCTTGGCTAAAATTGAAATCCTCTACTTCTAATATTAAATATTCAACTACTGGGCAAGATCCTTTTGGACAAGGGAAATCCGAAATTTGCTGTGTTATCTGAGAGTCTCAGAGGTGTGGTTAGTTTGCTTTTTTAGCCATTCATACTTTTTTTCTTTTTGTCTACCTGAAATAAGGAGAGCTACCAGAGGAGCAAAAACTGGAGTCTTTAAATGAGGTAAGGGATTGCAATTTTTGCTACCACAGAACCAAAAAGTATTATATGATGCATGAGGGACAGAAGGGTCAGTGCCTAAATACATTTCAACAAGGTGGGAGTCTCTTCGAAGCTACAGCCTTGGGAAGAAGTTAAAGAAGCAGTTTTGCATAAGAACCCAAAGCCTATAGAGCAGGCTGGGCAGGTTGGGGATGACATCTAGTGAGAACAGCAGGCTCCAAGTGCCCAGAGATTTCACAAGATTAACTCATATGGGTTTGGACCGGCTCCAACCATGGGGTCAGGGTCAGATAGTCCCTCTGATGGTATCATTTGACATCTTCTTGACCCAAGAGATTTATTTATCATAATGTAGACAATTTTATTTAAATATTATGTCCATTGACTGATTTGTAACTTGATAATATACCATGGGATAGACATTTTGTTAAATGAGGTGTGGGGTAGGTGTAATTCCAACCTTCACAATTCTAATAGTCAATTATTTGAAATAATGTAAAAATGAATCTAAAAGGTCCATTTATTTTTAAATAAGCAAGAAAACATAATTTTTGTTACTTTAAATAAAATGAAAATGCGTCATTAATCTAATCTTAAAGGGATTACAACTCTTACACAGAAGCAGTTTATTATAGTTATGTGGCACTCCAGCTAGACAGACATATACTTAAGAGTACTTTCTTCCAAATGCAAAGAAAAAAAGCCTGTCTTTAATTATAATTTCATCTAACAAACTCTAAGGTCTATATACTTGTTAGTATTGTTACATATATGTTGGATGTTATAATACTCCACAATTTATTAAATTAAATTAAATTTTCAGGAATCTGTTACCAAAAAAAATGAGGTAAACCTGTTTAGAAGCTACTAAAGATTTACCCTATTATTTATTATAGCTTTTTTTTCCTTTAAAAATGTGCTGGGGAGGCCAGGTAGCACAGCGAGTAAGAGCACCAGCTCCAGTGTCGGGATGACATGTGGATCAAATCTAGGCTTGGACACTTATTACCCACCCAGTAAGACCTGGCCGTGTAACCTTGAGCAAGTTACTTAACCCCAATTACTTAAAAAAAATGTGCCTAGACAGAGCCCTATGAATCAGTATAAAAATGGGCAAATAGTTTTCACATAAATAGTGATATCATAACTAGATTTGGCACATGGAAAAAAAGTACCTATCAAATAAATAAATAATGGAAGAGCTTATGACTAAATATAAGATAGAGAGGATCACATGAAGAAAATGAATAACTTTTATATCAGTAAATTAAAAAAGGGGGTTGTAGAAACAAAATTAATGCAGGCAAAATTAGAAGGACAACTAGAATCTAAAAAAAATAGCAAATTTCTCTGATAAAGGCCTCATTTCTCAAATATATAGGGAACAAAATCAAATTTATAATAATAAGCACCATTATGCAATTGATAAATGGTCAAAGGATATGAAGTGGCAGTTTTCTTTTTTTTCTTTCTTTTAAATTATATTTTTTAAATGCTTTATTAACTTCTGTTTCACATAATTCATTTCCTCCCGATTTTGTTACAAATTTTCTCCCCATTTTCCCCCTACCCACCACCCCAAAATAATAGTGACACAGGATATCCCCTCCTCCAATCTGCTCTCTCCCATATTTTCTCCCATAGCCCTTTCAACTTTTTCAGTGGATCTCTATGCCCCAGTGCCTGTATATCTTATTTTCCAATTACATGTGAAATAGTTTTAATAATAGAATATATATATATATATTTGAATATTTGATTTTAAAACTTTGAATTCCAGATTCCTCCCTTGTCACCCACCCCAACTGGGAAGATAAGCAGTTCAGTATAGGTTGTACATGTATGGCTAATGCAAAACAATAACACAGTAGATATATTGTAAAAGACTGACTATATTTCCTTCCCTCCTATCCCACCTCCCACTTATTCTATTATCTAATTTGATCCCATCACTTTTCAAAGGTAGGTGCCTCCAACTTCCCTCCCCCCAGCCTGCCCTCCCTTCCATCATCCCCCCTCTTATCCCCTTCCCCTCTACTCTCCTGGAGGGTGAGATACCTTATTTAGTGTGTATTTCATTCCCTCCTCAAGCCAAATTCAATGGGAATAAGGTTGACCCATTCCCTTTTGACTTCCTATTCTTCCCCTCCATTGTAACCATTTTCCCTTGCCTCTTCTATATGAGATAGCTTACCCATTCTGTCTCTCCCCATCTTCTTTTATTATATTCCTCTCTCACCTCTTAATTTCACCTTTTAAGTATCATCCCTTACTGTTTAATTGGTCCTGCACCCTCTATCTATGTATATCTGTAAACATATATACACACATCCCTTCAACTACTGAGAAAAGTTTCATAAGTTACAATTATTGTTTTTCCACGTAGGAATGTTAATAGTTTAACTTTGATAAGTTCCTTATGATTTCTTTTCCCTGTTTACTTTCTCATGCTTCTCTTGCTTCTTGTACCTGAATGTCAAATTTTCTATTCAACTCTGGTTTTTTCAGCAAGAATGCTTGAAAATCCTCTATTCCACTGAATGACCATATTTCCCCCTGAAACATGATACTCAGTTTTGCTGGATATGTGACTCTTGGTTTCAATCCCAGCTCCTTTGACCTCTGGAATATCTTATTCCAAGCCCTTCGATCCCTTAGTGTAGAAGCTGCCAGATCCTGGGTTAATCTGATTGTGTTTCCACAATATTCAAATTGTTTCTTCTTGGCTGCTTGTAATATTCTCTCCTTAATCTTGGAATTCCGGAACCTGGCTATAATATACCTAGGAGTTTTCTTTTTGGGATCTTTTTCAGGAGGTGATTAGTGGATTATTTCAACCTCTATTTTGTCATCTGGTTCTAAAACAAGCAGGATGGTTTCAAAATAATCTGGGAAGACATATGAACTCATGCAAAGTGAACTTAGCAGACACAGGAGACCATTGTATAGCATAACAACAATATTATAAGAATCATCAAATGTGAAAGAAAAAAAAGCTACTCTGATCATGAAAATGATCCAATGCAATTCCAAAGGACTCATGATGAAAAATGCTATATGCCTCCAGAGAGAGAGAAAGAACAGATGAATTCTGAGTGCACATTGAAGTAGACTTTTGTTTTTCTTGGCTTTTGTCTGTGTCTTTCCTTTTGCAACATAGCTAATATGAAAAATGTTTTGCTTGACTTCAGATGTATAATCAATATTATATTCCCTGAGTTTTCAAAGGATGGTGAGGGACAAAAGAGAATGTGGAACTCAAAAATTTAAAGAATAAATGTTAATTTTTACATGTAATTGGGAAATATTTCACAAAATACATTTAATTTTATTTTAAATATACCTGGAAGCACTATGGCATGTATATATTCAAGAAAACTTTCTATTTCAATTTCAGTATCAATGAGTATTTTAAATCTTCAGTTATTAGAGATAGTAAAGGGATGTTTTCCTTAGTCAAAGGTGGTATAATTATTATTAAAAGGTCATTTGACATAAAACGAGAATCCTCTTTCATTACAGGGTGCTAACCTAATGAAAAAGGATGAAATCTGTAAATATTATAGGATTAAAACTAATTAAAGATCTGGACTATACAACTGTGTTGTATATATTAAAACAATTGATTTAAAGTATCTACCTAACAATAATTCAAATTGTAAGATTCTGGTTTCTTGACAAGCTGTTTATCAATGCCAAGACAAATCAAATTTCTGACAATTATAGCATCTTATGTTGTACTATTAGACATTTTAAAACATCAATTTGTTTTCTACAAGATCTGACAGTTACAGAGGTACATAGAAAAGAGCACATATTAGATGCTTGCTCAGAATGGTACATGTATATCTCAGTGTCACCACTGATTTAAGGAGGTCAAGTAAAAAAAAATCAAAGAAATGAAACAATTGACTAGGTGATATAGGCCAAGGCAATACTGGTAAAAATGACATTTTTTAAAGGTAGTGAATAAACTAGAAAATGACCTCCATTTCACACTGAAACTACAGATTTAGTTTATAGTTATTACAAATGAAACAGGAGAGTAATGTTGCTGTTTTTGAGTATGGCAGTAGAACATCTGATGCTCAGGCATTACCTAGGCTACTCAATGGAAAGAATTATACCATTGTCCAAGGTTTAGACTATGACATAATAAATTTATTATTGAGATTTCTCATTGAATACAGTTTTAAAACTCATTTGCAATTTGTAGTCTCAGAGAATTGCCTAGGGTATATTTGACAGTATGCAAAGATTGCTGGTTTTTCTGTTGGATGACACAGTATTGAATGCCAGTTCTGCCACTTATTATATGGGGAACCTTGAAAAGTCACTTACACTTTCTGAACCTCAGTTTTCTCATCTAGAAAATGAACGTGTTGGACTAGAATATCTCTGTGATTTTTTCCAGATCCAAAACTATAATCTTTCTGTCTTAGGATCAATAGACCAATATCAGAGGAAGGACTTTAACTCAGGTCTTTGTGACTCCATGGCCCCACCTCTTACCTATTTTGGCATACTGCCTCCCATATTGCCTACCTCTGTTATCTGTCATACTATGTTTTGTTTGGTTGTTTTTATTTTCGTAGCCATAAAGTCAAAGTTATGGTTCAAACATTAAAGCAATACGAGAATTCAAATATCCAAACTCTTCTTCCTCTCAAGAATTTTTGAGGGGTGTATTTTTAGCTGATATAATTGAGCCAAACATTTTCAGATAAATTATCCTCTCTATGAAAATTCTTCATCAAAATTCTTCATTCCAGAGTTAATCAACCAATCAACAACTTTTCATTAAGCATTTCTAATGTGTTGCAAAAGAAACAGAAGGTACAGTCCTGCCTACAGATAATTTAAACCTATGCAGAGACACTTCAAAGCATTCTTATGTTTCTAGAATGTCTTGTGTTCTGCTTTCCAGCTATCAAAATCCTATCCCCTATTCACAAAGCAGTTTAAGTCTTACTTATTGCACAACTATTTTAGTCTTCCTTGATCTTCATTCAACAGTAATTATTTTGTGCGATGTCATCATACTTTGTCTTTTATGAATTTCTAATTGTTTTATAGATGCTTGGTTCCCCCCTCACCACGTCAATTAGAGTTTTATGAAGAAAGAAATAATTTATTCTGTATTTCTTCATTGACTAGCACCTAGTATTTTTAGGATCAAGCATTTAAAGCTGGAAGGGCCTTCGGACACATTGTAGTCAAACCTCCAAATTTCATAGATGAATGAAATGAAGGCCAGAGAGGCATAGTGATTTGTCTATGGTCAAACAATAGTGGGGAGAAGATTCAAACTGAGGTCCTTTGATGCCAAATCCTTGCATATTAGAAGTTCAATAACAATTTTCAATTAGCATTAATAATACATATATATGAATCTACATATGTATATATGCATATATTTATTCAAATATATACACAGTCATATTAAATACATTTATAGGTATATCAATGTTTATGTGTTTAGCGCATGTATTTATGTATGTGTACCATGTATATATTTATATATGCTGTATATAGCATTGAATATTGTGGCAAAAACAATTAGAGAATGTCTGTATGTAGTAAGATGTCAGTTACGTTGTATAGGTAAAAAAATGAAAATAGAGAAGAGAGAGATCTGCATGGACTGCAGATATCAGGAAAGGTTGTATGGAGGATGTAGAAACTAAGCAGGATTTGAAGAAGTGGAAATGAAGAGAGAATTTTCCTAGATGGTCTATCTCAGGATCCTTCTTTTCCAATTTCCCTATTGTATAATAACTTATTTCCCACAAGATTCACTAAGAGCAGTATCCCTAGAAAACATCTTTTCTCAGTTTTAGCTTAAGGATGCAGATAAAGTGTTGGGAAATTCGAGGTGAGATTTGGGGCTAGTGACAATCGTTGTGTAATTAAAGTCCTTCACAGCCCAGACCCAAGTTACCATTGTGTATCTTGATTTTACATTATTACCTTTAGTCTAACCAAATTGGCTTTCTTGTTGTTCCTCATACATGGTGTTCCATTTTCAGCATCTGTTTTTTTGCACTGGCTGTTCCCCACCCCCCCACCCTCCCACACCTATACCTGGGTTGCACTTTTTCCTTGCCTGTGCATCCTAGAATCTTTAGTTATCTTTAAGGTTCATCTCAAGAGCCACATTCTACATTAAGCCTTTCTTGTTTCCCCACCTGCTAGCGATTACTCCACAAAATAATCTTTTAACCATCTTATGTCTAATTTTGTAGGTACATACCTATATTTGAGCATATTTAAATAACTATAGCTATACACATACATACATATACACTTGTGGGTGTGTGCATGCAAATACATTCAAATATAAGCTACTTGAAATAAAGAAAAGATTTGCTTTTCTCTTTGTGTCTCTAGCCTACCTAGCACACTGCCCAACAGAGAGTTGCTGCATAGGCTGTGATTACTGATTTTTTTTTTCCATTGACAGTTTACATCAGGGATTGAGAACCTGTGGCCTTGAAACCATATGTAGTCTTCTAGGTCCTTGGATGTGGCCTTTTGACTGAGTCTTAGTTTTCCAGAACAAATCCTTTTATTAAGGGGATTTGTTCTGTGAAGTTTAGATTCAGTCAAAGAGCTGCACTCGAGGACCTAGAGGGCCACATGTGGCCTGGACACCACAGGTTCCCCACACCTGGTTTATTTCCTTTGTCCAAATAAAGCTAACTTTAACACAGTTCATCAAGTCAAAGTCATTTAAAAAAAATTTGTTCAGGGGTTCATATTCTGTCTTATTTAGGCAATAATTCAAACTTTTGTATTTGAAGCCTCCCCTTGCTATGGCAAAATAAACTGACTAAAAGCAACATTAGCAAACAATATAGTAGAATGTTTGTAGTCTGCTGTGAGCAATTGTTCATGTTAAAGCTCTCATTAATTTCTTTCTAGTATTTTCTAATTAACTTTTTTTCTAAAAAGTGAAAACAAAAATGCACAAACATTGCAGTCATTATTCTGGTCTCCTATAACTTCCTGGTGAGTGTATATGTGTGTGTGAGTATGTGTGTGTGTATGTGTGCAAATGTCAATATTTCTATTTCCATGCTTAGATACAAATTTAGGGGAAATGTAATTTAACACACTGTCCAAATTATGATTAGTATAGAAGAATAAAAAGGAATCAGAACTTTTTTCCTAAAAGATTATACTATTCTTTGCTATTGAAATATTCTTATACGTTCTAGAATTCTGACATTTGGACAATCTTACCATCATACTAATATATTGCCTATATAAGCCTTTATGTTATTTATCACCAGCATGACCACATTGGCTATCTCCAAACTACTCTTTTAGGAGCATGAACACATTTTGTATTTATTTTATTTGTATCCCTCTTCCCAAAAGCATATAGCACACTTCTAGGCAAATAGTTATCAATAAATACCTACTTCTCAACTGATTGATTTACTACCTTGATTTCACAATATAATGTTGCTAACCAATAGCAATTTTATTAATAATAATAATATGAATTATATTTGTTCTAGCAGCAAAATAGAGCATTTCTTTATTGTACAGTTTCTAGAAATTTTCTCAGATTCTTTTATAAATGCATAGTAATTGGTTTTCCATGATTTCTCTTGGATTATGAACTCTCATTGGTTTAACTAGCCAATCACAGAAACAGGTATTAGGAACATAATATACTGATCAGGTCATATAGTCCCTCTTGGGCCCCATTGTTCTCTACATCACATTTGCTTTACTCTCTGGGGCTGCATTTTTCCAATGCCATGCTTGGATAAATTCAGTATAACCCATGGGAGTTGAACATTAATGAAACACACACCAAGGAGAAAATAGTATTCCATTTCACACAGTGTTTGCAAAGAATCATTTTAAGAGTAACAGGGTAAATATAAAAAAGAGCCTTTATAGTCCTGCTTTTCTTCCTAGTACTGCATGGCCATGAGTATAAAAACAAAAAGTGGTACATGAACAAAAAGTGTGTATGTGTGTGTGTGTGTGTTAGTGTGCGCGTGTGCATGTGTGTGTGCAAGTTAGTCATGAAGAGTTCATTTTATATATATATATATATATATATATATATATATATATATATAGGTGACCAAAGCATTGGTTATTAGCACCATTCTTCGAGTGCCTGGTACAAATTCACTTACTACTTAGCACCCTCTACATACTTTACAAAGGTAAACTCATTTGATCCTCAAAATAACCCTGAGAGAGAGATGCTATTATTATCCATATTTTATACTTGATAAAATGAAGACATGCAGATATTTAATGGCTTGCAAAAAGTCACATAATTTTTCACATGGTTGAGGTGTTTTTTTTAATACATTTCTTCCTGACTCTGGGCCTAATGCTCTATCCATTTAGCCACAAGTTCTTTTTCAGAATCTTTACCTGTCCACTGTTGAGGGTGTTTCATAATTGGCAAGACTCCTTCTTAATATTTTCTAGAGATTAGAGGTTTCTTTGATATGTATATAATAATGTGATTTCTGCCACTTTTGTTTAAAAAAAATACTTTTCCTGAGGACGGTTTCACAGGGACAGTATCGACACAATTATGATGAACATCCTTGAGAGAATGTCTCGCTTAAAACAACAGGAAGTGATAGAGCCAAAATGGAGTAAAAACAAGAACTTGCTTGAAATCATCTCCCAATCACCTCCAATACCTGTAAAAGTGCCTCTAAACAAATTTGAGAGCTACAAAACCCACAAAATGAAAGAGTGAAATACATTTCCAGGTGAAGACAGCCTGGCAACCTGAAAGGAAAGGTCAATCACACCCGGCTGGGAGTGGAGCGCGGTCCCATGTAGGTTGCACCGGCACAGTCCTGTGGCACAAACTGGGCTAGAACAGACCTCAGGGGACTGAATCCCTGGTAGCTGTGGCAGTTTTCAGACTTCTCAACCCACAAATGCCAAAGAGAAAGTTAAAGGTCAGTGGAGAAAACATGTTGGACCTGAGTGAGAGAAGAGCATGGTGGTGGTGGCAACTGTGGACATTGCAGCAGCAGAAGAAGCTGCTTCCAGAGCTCCAGGTCCACAGATGTTTGAGGAGCCAAATAGCTGATCAGAGGAAAATTGCAGAAATCTCTTTGCTGGTGCTGAGGCAGGATTCTCTTGCTTTGCCCTGTTTGGATCTGAGTTGCTGTCTTGGGTGGCAGTCCTGGGGTGAGAAGTAGCACCGTCATGGAAGAGCTTGTGGCAGCTGTGGAGAGGGTGTTTGCTTCACAGTTCTGAGGTAGGTGCCTAGAAGTAAACAGCTGGGCAAAAGCCCAGAAATTGAGCTCAAAAGTCAAGCAATTGGCTAAGAAAATGAGCACACAGAGGAGAAGAAATCAGACTATAGAATCTTTTTTTGGTGACAAAGAAGGTCAAAACATAGAACCAGAAGAAAACAACAAAATGAAAACTCCTGCACAAAAGCCTCCAAGAAAAATATGAATTGTTGCAGGCCATGTTGCATGCTCAAAAAGTAGTTTGAAAATCAAGTAAGAGAAGTAGAAGAAAAATTAGGAAGAGAAATGAGTGATGGAAGAAAATCATGAAAAATGAGGCAACACCTTGCTAAAGGAGACCCCCCCCAATTACTGAAGAAAATAACACATTAAAAATAGACTAACTCAAATGGCAAAAGAGGTCCAAAAAGCCAATGAGGAGAATGCAGTAAAAAGCAAGAAAGCCCCAAAGCTCACTGAAGAAAATAATTCCTTTAAAATTAGAATGGAGCAATTGGAAGTTAATGACTTTATGAGAAATCAGGATCTTATAAAACAGATAAAACAGAATGAAAAAATAAAATACAATGTAAAATATTACACTGGAGAAACAACAGGCATGGTAAATAGATCCAGGAGAGACAATTTATATATATGCACACATGCATACATGTGTATGTATGTATGTTCATGCGTATGCATGCATGTATATTTATATGCATGTGTGTTTATATATGTATGTGTATATATACACATAGACAGACGGCACAGGGTGAGTTGAATATGAAGGGACGATATCTAAAAAATAAAATTAAGAGGTGAGAGAGAGATATAATGGGATAAGGAGAAAGGGAGAGATAGAATAGGATAAAGATAAATTGTCTCACATAAAAGAGTCAAGAGAAGCTGTTATAGTGGAGGGGGAGAGCAGGGAAATGAAAGGGAATGAGTCAACCTTACTCTCATTGGATCTGACCTAAGGAGGAAATAACATAAACACATCTTACCCTACAGGAAAGTAGGGGGGAAGGAGATAAGGAGGGGATGACAGAAGGGAGGGCAGATTGAGGGAGGAGGTACTCAGAAGCAAACACTTTTGAAAAGTGAGAGTCAAAGGAGAAAGTAGAATAAATGGGGGATGGGATAGGATAGAGGGAAATATAGTCTTTCACAATAATACTACTATGGAAATATTTTGCATAACTATACATGTATAACATAAATTGAATTGCTTGTCTTCTCAATGGGTGTGTGTGAGGAGGAGGAGAGAATCTGGTATTCAAAGTTTTAAAAGCAAATATTTAAAACAAATTATTATTACATTCAACCAGCAAATAATATATACAGGCAGTGGGGTATAGAAATCCATCTTGCCCTACAAGAAAGTAAGGGGAAAAAGGTAACGATGGGATAAGGTAGATAGAAGAGAGGGTAGACTGGAAGAAGTGGTGATCAGTATGCTCGCCGTCATGGGGTGGGTGGTAAGAGAGAGATTGGGAGAAAATTTGGAACTGAAATTTTTTTTTTAATCAAATGCTTTATTAACTTGTAGTTTACATCATTCATTTCCACAAGATTTTGAGTCACAAATTTTCTCCCCGTCTTTCCTCCACCCACCACCCCAAAATAGCGATCCCACTGGATATCCCCTGATCCAATTCACTCTCTCCCATATCTTCCACACCCCTACAACTTTCCAACAGGGCATGGTGGATCTCTATGCCCCAGTGCCTGTATACCTTGTTTCCCATTTACATGTAAAATAATATTGATTATATATATATATATATATTTAAACATTTGATTTTAAAACTTTGAATTCCAGATTCATTCCTTTCCTCCTTTATCACTCACCCTTACTGGGAAAATAAGCAATTCAATATAGATTGTACATGTGTAGCTATGCAAAACATTTCCATAGTAGATATATTGTAAAAGACTGACTATATTTTCCTCCTGCTTATCCCACCTCCCACTTGTTCCATTCTCTACTTTGATCCTGTCCCTCTTCAAAAGTGGGTGCTTCCAACTTCCCTCATCCCCCAGCCTGCCCTCCCTTCCATCATCCCTCCTCTCATTCCCTTCCCCCCTACTCTTCTGTAGGGTGAGATACCTTATTTCGTGTGTATGTCATTCCCTCCCCAAGTCAAACTCAATGAGGATAAGGTTGACCCATTCCCTTTTGACTTCCAGTTCTTCTCTTCTGCAACCATTTTCCCTTACCTCTTCCACATGAGATAGTTTACCCCAATCTGTCTCTCCCGATCTCCTCTCATTATATTCCTATCTCACCTCTTAATTTCACCTTTTAAGTATCATCCCTTTCCATTAAACTGATCTTGTGCCCTCTATGTATACCTGTACACATATATACACACATTCACATATGTATTCATACGCCTGTATACCTGCATATGTAGACATATATGTGTGTGTATAAACATTTCTTTCCCTTCAATTATTCTCATACTGAGAAAAGTTTCATAAGTTACAATTATCATTTTTCCTTGTAGGAATGTTAATAGTTCAACTTTGATAAGTTTCTTATGATTTCTTTTCCCTGTTTACCTTCTCATGCTTCTTATTTCTGAATGTCGAATTTTCTATTCAACTCTGTTTTTTTCATCAAGAATGCTTGAAAGTCCTCTATTCCACTGATTGACTATATTTTCCCCTGAAACATGATACTCAGTTTTGCTGGGTAGGTCATTCTTGGTTTTAATCCCAGCTCCTTAGCCTTCCAGAATATCATATTCCAAGCCCTTCAATCCCTCAGTGTAGAAGCTGCCAGATCCT
>NW_027185698.1:12504880-12517098 GCF_028583685.1 Petaurus breviceps papuanus
TCTTTTGGGGATCTTTTTCAGGAGGTGATCCGTGGAATCTTTCAAGCTCCATTTTGCCCTCTGGTTCTAAAATATCAGGGCAATTTTCCTTGAGAATGTCTTGAAGGATAATTTATAGGTTCTTTTTTTTTCTGATCATGGCTTTCTGGGAGTCCAATAATTTTAAAAATTATCTCTCCTGGATCTCTTTTCCAGGTCAGTGGTTTTCGCAATGAGATATTTCACATTCCCTTCTATTTTTCATTTGTTTGGAACTGTTTAATAATATCTTGATTTCTCACAAAATCACTAGCTTCCATTTGCTCCAGTCTAATTCTGAAGGAATGATTCTCTTCAGTGAGCTTTTGAGATTCTTTTTCCATCTGGCAAATTCAGCTTTTTAAGGCATTCTTCTCCTCATTGCCTTTTTGAGCCTCTTTTGCCATCTGAGTTAGTCTATTTTTTAAGGTGTTATTTTCTTCAGTCAGGTTGTTGACTCTAGTTTCATAATTTTCTTGCATTGTTCTCATCTCTCTCTCTCTCTCTCTCTCTCTCTCTCTCTCTCTTTTGCTTTTGGGAGGGCAATTGGGGTTAAGTGATTTGCCCAAGGTCACACAGTTAGTAAGTGTTCAGTGTCTGAGACCGAATTTGAACTCAGGTCCTCCTGATTTCAGGGCCAGTGCTCTACTCATTGTACCAACTAGCCGCCCCTCTTCTTTCTCTTTCCTACACTTCTCTTATCTGATTTTCAAAATCCTTTTTTAAACTCCTCTATGACCTGTAAACAGCTTGTATTTTTCTTGGAAGCTTTTGGTGCAGGAGTTCTTACTTCACTGTCTTCCTCCTGTTCCATGGTTTGTCCCCCAAATTGGAGTCTAATATTGGATTCCTCTGTTTGCTTTTCTTCCCTCTTTTACTCACGTTGCCACTCAATTACTTGACTTTTGGTCTTTTTTGCCACAGTAGGACTCTTCTACCAGACAGGGGAACTTTGTACCAAATGCTGGGGTTTTCTCAGCTGCCAAAGGTATTGGTTGGGTGCCCTCTCTGAAGCCTCCACATGCTCTGGCAAGCCAGTCTCATACCCCAGGACCTCCACCCTAGACCACAATCCAGATCCAAGAAGGTTAAAGCAAGAGTATTTACCCCTCAGACTGGTTGCTTGGTCCCCCTACAGTCTGCAGGCTAGGAGCTGAAACTGCCATATGGCTGCAGATGCAGCTGTCTCAGTGGCTTCTCCCTCAGGGGGATAAAAGGCCAATACACTCTCAAACTTCTAGATCCCAAAGTCCACACTGCACTGGCCTCTCACTGTGTCCTTAGCATCTATGTGTTGATAATTCTGGAAACCACCATAGGTGCTGGTGATATGAAGTCCTTACAGTTGGCAGCTGGTCAGGCCCACTCTGGGTCTAAAACCTCTGGCTCCCAGGTTGCATGGGGCTGGTGTTGGCTCCCAGAATGCTGTGCTGGCTGCTCCCTGCCAGCCTGCCGGGCTGTTCTCAGCGGGACGTTAGCTTCTCTGTGTCATTTTGTGGGTTCTGTAGCTCCAAAGTTTGTTCAGAGTCATCTTTTCCATGAATTAGAGATGGTGGGAGCCAGAACCCAGCAGAAGTCCTGTTTCTACTCTGCCATGTTGAACTAAAAGTCTTTTAATCTTTCAGAAATGAATGTTGAAAACTAAAAATAAATAAATAAGTACCAAAAACCCACAACCTTCTTGGAATATATTTCTGGTTTTATATATATATATATATATATATATATATATATATATACACACACACACACACACACATTGCATACATAGGGCAGAAATATTATATATATATATAATATTTCTGCCCTATGTATGCAATTCTGCACAAAAAAATCACTTATTTTTCCCTTTATATGCCATGGCAGGAGTAATTCTTAACATTAGAGAGGAAAAGATCTTTCTCTGCTTCTTTCATCTAACCTAATAAGATTGTGTTTAATAACAATGAAAATGATATTGATAGGGCTTTAAAGTTTTAAAGCATATAAGAACAATTAGTCCATTTCCATAAGGGAGAATGGGACATAGGGAAGAGATGGTAAAATAGATTATTTGGTTCCAGCCATTAAAAAATCAAAAGTTTTAATTATTTTCCATTTTGTTTGCTTTCCTTAGTCTTAGGTAGTTATAGATTGCCTTAGAATGCTAAGAATACCTTCCAAATTACTAGTACTACACATTGAAAAGAGATTAATGTTAATAAACATTGAGATATTATTTCCTACATGTAACTAAATGAAAATTCCTAGAAAAGTCCTGTAGAAAGTATTTTTAATAGCTTTTTAATATTTCTTTTCATTGTAATTATTCCCCAAAGTGATCTAAAACTTCCCCAAACCAGAGTATGTGCCATGTTTCACACTGTAATTGATGACCTAAACATATAAGCTTTTATTTTCAGGGTAATTTGTCCTTTACATGGAGTAATTAGCACTTAATCATTCTTGAATGTTTTAACTGCTGACTCCGAGAAAGATCAATATTATTGAAACATTTTTCAAGGAGAGAGCTACTTAAAAAGAAAATTTCATATTTTTATTTGGGTTCAATCCTCTTTTTCAATTTGATTATTCTTTTTTAACAATTACAACCCAAACCACCAACCATAGTGAAGTTAATAATAATATAAAATTGGCTTTTTTTTCATGGCAATATCGGTGAAAGTAATATGAAACAATCAAACTCCTAACAAGAAAAATGGAGAATATACTATAAGAACTATAGTAAATAAGTATATAAAAGAATGGCACCAGATTCTATTTCTAGAGATTCTTGGGATATTCTGATTTTAATCAATACTAGTATTAATGTTTATGGGGTAAGGAGTCAAAATACTTGTGAAATGGACAAAGTATGTTAATCTTTTAATGCCATTTATAAAATGTTTTCCAATTATCCAGCTGTGCAATAGTCCTTACTTTGAGGTTTTAACTCAGAAGTTATGAGAATTTATATCCAAACTTTAGGATATAAAGTAGGTTGAAAACATATTGGAAATATTGGAGAATAAGTACAAATACTTGGCATGTGCAGAGAGAATGGACCTTTAAAAAAATGTGAATTGGGCAAAATTTAATGTTTATGCCCTTATCTTCAGGTTTATATAGTTCCCCTCGCCAATAACTCTCATTACAGTTATGCTGTATTTCTGATAAGTTCTCCTCCTCTTAAATTAAAACTTGTAAATTATATAATATAAAACCTCATGTAAAGTGCTATGACATGATACAATTGGAAGTATCCTATCTAACACTAAAACAAAAACTATGGAAGAAGTATGATTTTCAGGGTTTTACATAAAGGACTTTATAGGAGTTGAATTTCACATATGTACCAGAATAATAAGGGGAATTGGAAGAAAAGGCATTTTAGCAATCCCGATATTTTAATCCCATGGCTAATGCTGGTCATGAATGAACTATTAGGGATGTTCAACTCACTGAAATAAACATTTTTATGACCTTCTACATATAGGAAAAAGTGAAATAGGTGACTAGAATGTTGAAACACTAACATATATGATTCTATCTTTATTTCTCAGTGCTTAGGAGAGTGCATAATACACTGTGGCTGCTTAATTAATTATTGGGGAATTGGATTGTAGGTTGCATAGCTTTGGATATACATAGAACTTTCACTGCATAGCCATCACATTTCCCATGGGATCCAAAGCTTAATAGTCTTAATGCTGTTTTTGTTGTTATATTGTCGTCATGGTCATATTTTTCTAATAGATATTTGTAAAGCCAAGCAGGAGCATTTCTCCAGAGGACTGCTGATGTGAATAGCTTTAGGTTTCTGATCACATAGTATAGTGAACTCTCTATTCAGCAGTAAGCTAAAGCAAAACATTCACAGAAACCAAAGTACAGTATTCACAATGATATAACAACTTATCACCTAAATGGCCACATAGTTTTAAGCAAAAGATATCATTCAGTAAATCCTTAACTCAATAATCCTTAAGGAACACAAAGTACAAAGGTCAAAGTTTTCCCACCCCTAGATCACATTGTCTTAATCTCTCAGTCAAAAAGTCTTCTTCCTTCTTGATTTGAGATTAGTTTCCAATCATCCTTAACTCAATCATCCTTAAGGGGTACAAGGTACAAAATACAAAGTTCTCCCACCCCTAGGACACAGTAAATCATGATCTTCTCAGTCAGCACTAAGTACCCAAGGAGAAGTCTTTTCATCTTGGCTCAAGGCTGGCTCCCAAATTCCTTGGTTCCTCTTCCATGGGTCAAGCTCCTGCCTCAATCTATCCAACTGTCACCTGAATTCATAGGCGGCATCTCTCAGCTCCTTCTCCATCTCCTGTTCCATAGTGAAGCTCACAGTGTCCAGTCCACCTCAAGTCCTTCACAGTTTCTGTTTCTGGGAAGACAAAGCTTACCAGAACCAAAACAACATTCATACATATTGCCAGCACCATCATCAATTCACTATCTGCGTATGAAATCAACACAGACCCACAAACAAGATCTGAGAACTCAACACAGAACCACAGACAAGGTCCAAGAACTTAACACAAATTGTCGGTATAGCCCCAGGACCTCTGAAACCCTCCTCCAGAACTTCTGTAAACAGACAAGAAGAAAATCCTGTTTCAGGGTTTCCAATAAGGTCCCAGGGTTTCTGTACAAAATACTGAAAACACAAATCACCACAGACAGAACAGACACACAGAGTGCTGGCCACCACAAGTGTTCCCTTCTCAGTTCTGCTCTCTCCCAGCTTGTGCTTCTGCTTTTATAAGGCCATTAGCTCCTCCCTGTTTCTCCCACCTCTTACATCCTTCTGGTTCCTATTTTTGGCAAGTCCCTCCCACTGTGGGTTAAAGAAGTTCTGTTTCTTCATAAAGACTTGATATAATCACAGGCAAGGCTCAACTGAAACAACGTCCTAAGTGCTTGTTTGTTTGCCATTACAATATTTCACTTAAATTTATTACAATGTATTAATACTAATAGCAATTCATTTCATTAGGCTGTACTTTTAGACCATCATTTAAAAAAATGATTCAGATGGTGTAATGGGAATGTAAATTTTTAAGATTTTCCCTGCCCCTAGGCTAAAGTGCACCTGGAGCCTGGGATGGGAGGCTTGTTTTTCAGTAGATACTTTTTGCTTGGACAGTGAGTCAATAAGGTTGTTACATTCTCTGAGCAAGGAGAAGGCTATATAAGCCCTGATGTGTAGCTTTGTTTTGGGGCTCACTTTGAGATGTGTTCTGTGATTTGATCAGATGAAACTCTGGGAAGCCATTGTTGAGAGTCCCCCAGCTTTGAAAAACCCATATGTTGATTTGGTATGGATGTAATGGTTGGACAGTTTGAAAATGTCTACTTGATCTGTTTGTCTGTCTTGATAATTCTGTCTGTGTATTCTGAAGTTTGGGGTGCTGACCTTTTTCCCCTGAACTAGGTAAATGATACATATTTGATTGATTAAAGTAAGCTTGTTAACCCATTTTGAGTTGCTTTCCTTTACCAAAGCAGATCTAAGAACCTGTGCTGGCAGCCACCCTGGGGACACTTGGGGTGCTTGTTGCTACAGCTGGTTTTAGGATAAAGCTCATTTCATAATTCTTTTAAGAAAAACACATCATCGGGGCGGCCAGGTAGCACAGTGAGTAAGAGTACTGACCCCAGAGTCAGGATGACCTGGGATCGAATCCGGGCTCAGATACTTAGCACCACACCCAGAAATAACTGGCTATGTAACCTTTAGCAAGTTATTTAACCCCAATTGCTTAAAAAAAGAAAAAAAGAAAAACACATCATATTTTGATCCCGGTGCTGGGAAGTATGTTTTCTTATTCTATACATGTGGTATTAATCTACAACATCTATATTAAAGTTGTTGTTTCCCAGATTAACTGTTTTTTTTAAGTTTAATCAAAGAAGTCAACATAATAATGCCTTATTCTTTGTTTTGATTCAGGAAATACTTGATGTACATCTCTGCTGAGTTTTCATTAAATATGTTAGTGACAAAGAAAAGTTAAGAATTAGAATTAGGGCCACTGTTACTTAGCCAAGACTGTCATTAAGAGTTAGAGTAATAGGTGTCTGCAGGAACAGTATAGGATGATGACCAGTGAGCACCATTGAAATTGTCAGCCCGCATGGTTTAAAAGAAAATGTTCCTAGTTTTTGATGAGTCACAACTATGTAGTTGGAAAACAGCTATTTGTCTTTAAGCTTGAAAAAAATCAACATTTCCACAGAGAGTCAGGGCAGTTGATTTAGAGGAACAGAAGGCTTCTACCTCTATCCCTAAAGAGGGCATTAGTCCAGGCTCATCCCATCATCAGCCTAACTGGAGTTAAGGGATTAAAATGAGAATGATACAGAATTTCAAGTGTAGTGTTGCTAAATCAAGAATTCTTAAACTTGTTTTGTATTGTAAATCCCTTTTTCAATCGAGTGAAGTCTAAAGTTGCCTTTTCTGAATAACATTTTTAAACAATTAAAAATGATAAATTTCACTTAGAGGGTATTAAAAATAGGAATGTTATTTCTCCCATCCAATTTCATAGACCTATGACATCTGTCTACAGTCACTTTGGGAGTTTTGTATCCCCATCTTAAGAATTCCTCTCCTAAACTGACTCTTACATGGTAGTTACAGAGTTGACTATCATACTATAAGGATGGCAAAAGAGGTGAATGAGACCCCTTTCACAGAATCAAAGAATCACAAAATTTTAGAGTTAGATTGAGGCTCTGCAGAAATTCAGTAAAATCCATATCCCCCAAATTCACCGGTATAATATATCTGACAAATTGCCATCCAGCAATATAGACCTCCAATTAAGAAAACCCACCACCTCTCCAGGTTATCTAATTGAATTTTTCCCACGATAAGTGTCATTTCACCTCCTTTTACCTTCCCCACAGTATTCGTCTTTCATATCTCAGAGGCTAAACAGGAAAACAAGCAAATGAGTAACAACAAAAGTAACATTCCATATGAAAGCCATTCAAATACTTGAACATTTCTATCATGTCTCTATGAACTTTGCTCTGGGTTAAATATCCATATATCTTTCAACCAATTAACCAATCATCATATGACTTGGATTCAAAGTCGTTGACCAGCTTGGGTTCCTTTCTATGGATGCTCTCCAGCTCATCTTTGTTCACCTTAAACTGTGCCATCCAGACTAAGGAAAACACTACACATGATATCTGACTAGGGCAGAGTACACATAAATTACAACTTTCTTAGTCTTGAAAGTTTTACCTCCTTTTATGTATACCAAGATCACATTAGATTTCTAGATACCATATCACATTACTACTGAGACTATTTCAGTAAAATCATTAAATATTTAGAGACCTACAGTTGTCTAAATATAATTCTCCATTCTTTGTACTTGGAAAGTGTTTTTTTTAATGCAAGTTTAAAACTTTCTGACAGGGGACTGTGGTTTTAGGAGGTTTTGTATTTTCCACGTGTCTCTTTGGTGTGTTTGGGGTTTGTTCTCTCATCTTTTTGTGTGCCTGAAACAGTCTTATTTACACATAATCTGCCTAACATCTTGGATAGTAAAGGCAAAAGAACTACATACATGATGGTGGTGATATTATGTTACAAAGTCAGCAAAAGGTGACAAACCTCTTATTGTATATGAAATTTCCATATCATATAATAGGGTGTTCAGAATTGGAGGTTATGGAACCCTAAGAAGAAAAGACCTAGAAACATAGAACAGGGAAATAGTCTTAGAAGTATGTTATGAGACTTTAAAACCTATTGTAGTTTATTTCAAATCCAAATTGTAATTATATCATAAATGTAATATAATAGATTATTAATAAACATTTGAGTATCAACCTCATGCAGGATACTTGAAGCACACAAAAGCGATATGTAAATGCTTAAAGCACTATATAAATGTGTCTTTATAATCATCGGTAACATTGTTGTATTAATTGTTGCTAGGTAGTTCATAATCAAATATCATGTAAAAGGCATAGGCTTTGCCCTCAAGGGGCTTGTAATAATTAATTTGGGATAATAATAATAATAATAATAATAATAATAATAATAAATAAATAAATATATATATATATATCTTAAAGGTACTTTACTCCAGAAATTCTGAGGATTTTAAACTCATCTCAATTTTCACAAAACTCTGAAAATTATAATCAGGTTTTATTAGCAGATGGCAGATAATATTATCCTTATGTTTCAGATGGGGAAAATTCATCTACAGAGAAGATAAGTGACATTTCTCAAGTTTCATCAGAATAGAAATAGAATTTATACATCCTTATTACTTTCCAGGACCAGTGAGCCTCAAACTGTTTTGAGCATTTCACCTGCAAATAAGTTAAAATTAATTTATGCTAGTTCTATTTTTCACAAACCCTAATGCAGAAGTAAAGTTTTCCAATAAAGAGGTCAGATATCATTTGAACACAAGAAGTAAATGAGAGGATGTAGCTTTGGGAAATAAATGTAGTCTCTCTCAATTTTCCTTTTGTCATCACTGAGTTTATACACTTTGTAACATGCATGTTCTTTACATGTAATAATCCATCTCTCTGTATTACTCAAGGTACCTAAAATATTAATCTCAGACATTTCTAAATATTATAGGATAATAGATTTAGAAAGAGAAAAAAGGGACTGTGGAGGTCAGTTGGTCTAACCCTTTCATTTAGTCCCAGGGAGTTTAGGTGCCTTCCCAAAAGTCATACAGGTGGTGAAAGAGGACACTTTCATGGGGCTAGGTTAATATACTGTCAACAAACAAATCCCTTCAACATATGATTATAAAAAAATATTTATTTCCTTATTTTTCAGTGTGAAGAGCAAATACAATATACCAATTATATGTAGGGGAGGAAAAATTCATATTAAGACACTGAAGGATTGATTTCCAAGATATCTGACAAGAGGATATGAAAGACTTGCCAGAAAATCATGGATTCCTCCCTAAAAGAGGATTGAGAAAATATAAATAACTATTATGTCTACTTTCCTATCTCTATAAAAATTTTATTAAAAAAATCCACATGTGATTCTCGGACATTCTTGATGCAGCCATGAGGAAAAAATACAGGCAAACTTTCATCTTTTTGCCTTTTTTCCTGCAATTCAACCTAATTTATCTTGCATATACTTTGTTTGTACATAGTTATTTTGCATATATCACCCCCATTATATTGTGAATGAGTCCCTTGAGAGCAGGGTTTTTTTTTCCTTTATTTGAATTCCCAGCACTTAGCATAGGGCCTAAAACATGTTGTGGTTTAGTTATTTTTCAGTCATGCCCAACTCTTCATGACCCCATTGGGAGTTTTATTGTCAATGGTATTAGAATGGGTTGCCATTTCCTCTCCAACTCATTTTACAGATGAGAAACTGAGGCAAACAGGGTTAAGTGACTTGCCCTGGGTCACACAGCTAGTAAGTGTCTGGGGCTGGATTTCAACACACAAAGAATAGTCTCCTTGACTTCAGATCCAGTACTCTATCCACTGTGCCACCTACCTGTTCCTAGTTGAGTATTTAGTGAAACAAATTCTTTCTTGGCTAGAAGTTGAACTAGATGGCTTATCCTTTCATCTTTCTAGGAACTATGATGCCACATTTCTTCTCTAGAAGTAATGTTAAACACTATTACTAAGGACCAACTAACTAAAAGTATATTTATTTCTATATCTGTAACTGATGCTATATCTTTATCAGTATTTGAAGAAGTTGTGATAGATTGGTGATCTCACTCTTTACAGACAACTGAATTGGGAATTACTACCCATTCTTAGTAATTTAATCAATTTCTTCTATTTATTTATTTAGGTGTCCTAGTTTGTAATGAGTTAAGTTTACAAATCCAGTTCTGCTAATCATTGTTCTATTCTTGCTTCAAGAAAATCTGTTATCTCTGATAGATGCAGATGTATACCAAACCGGTCCATTATCTACACAACAGCAAGCTATCCCTCAAGGATCTTTGTTTCAGCATCTCTGGTCTTACAGCTTAACTCAAAGAAAATTTCTTAATCACAGGAGGGGAGGAGGGGGTTATTGCTAGCCCCTCATTCCCAACTTCCAATCAGTTATGTTGTCCCCTTAATAGGGCCATGGCCCCAGATATGTAACCAATCATGCTGTCCTCAACACCAACCTAACCAAAGCCAATTGTATTATTTTTTCAACTACCCTATTCTGTTCTTTGTTTTATACTTGTAAAAATAAGAGCTGCTCTTGATCTAGGGGTTTGGGGCTATGTTCCTATACAGTGTCAATGTGTTTGACTTCTTACCTGGGCTTTTAGTATCTACTTCAAATCTACTACTTAGCACTTTGGACTTTGTATTTCTAGACAAAGTAAGCAATGTAATATCACCAAAACACAAAAGAACAGAATTACAGAAATACACAACATTGCATTGGACCCTCTCATTTCTGAGCAATTTTTAAAACTTGTTCAAACTGTTGTCAATGACATGAAAAAATTAACTTACACTGGAATTACTCAATCACTTCTTAATTACCTTTAATATCTATTATAGACAGAAGATAATGGCACTTTTGTGGCAAAGGAGAAGGACAACCATTTATCTGGAAAACTAGTTTCTTGGGACATTATTAAGTATATCTGTACTCTAAGAAGGAGGAGTCATGAATTTTAATGATTACTGCAAGTGTATGAAAAATGAACTCCACTAACTGACTTTGATATCAGACATGCCAGTTTCCATAGCAGATACATTTATACTTATGTAAGTTCTTTTACCTGTGTTACTGTTATAATTTAGGGATCTATGATCTTACTTTTATGAGCACAGTCATTTTCCATGAACATCATAGCTGTACCTTAGTAAATGTTCTACATGAGATTCTGTGGCAAAAACAAAACAAAACAAAACAAAAAAAACACTACCAAATGTTAACAAAACAAAGCAAAAATAACCCCTACAGTCAACCTTCTGATTATATATGTTGTTTCTACTATTTACTCAACCTTATGCTAGGTGCTAATGATACAGATATCATGAAACAATTCTTATTCACAAGAAGCTTATATGATAATGGAGACAAGTTCATTTATAAGAACATGCAGAATAAATAGGAAGAGAACAAATCAAAAGAAATGCAAAGTAGTGAGATGGAAGGTAGTTTGAATGTTGAGGTCCTAATGATTGAATGAACCTGGAAAAAGTTTACTTTGGAAGATATTACTCTAGATGTCTATTGAATAAAGAGAGGGGTTCTATGAGACAGAGAGGGGGAATGCATTCCAGTCATTGAGAATGGCCAGTGAAAAGACACAAAGATAGGAAATGGAGTTACACATATGAAGAACAAACCGAAGGTTAGTGTGACTTCTTCATAGAGTATGAGAGGGGGATTAATGTACAATTAGTTTGGAAAGATAGGTGGAAGCAAATTTACAAAAAGACTTAAAGGACAGGGGTGACTAGGTGGTGCAGTGAATAGAGTACCGGCCCTGGAGTCAGGAGGACCTGAGTTCAAATTCAGCCTCAGACACTTGACACAATTACTAGCCATGTGACTTTGGGCAAGTCACTTAACCCCAATTGCCCTCAAAAAAAAGCAAAAAAAAAAAGACTTAAAGGATAGGAAGTTCACTTTTTGTTAATCCTAGAACAAAAAGAGAGTTTACTAAGTAAGGGAATGATATAGTGAAGCTTATGCTTTAGGAAAGTTATTTAGGCAGCAGTACAGAGAATGGACTGGAATGGTAAGAGAATTAAACCACGGAAATCAATTAGAAAACTACTGCAATGGTCTGTATTAGAAGTGATTGAGGTTTAAACTAAAGTGATAATGCATGAGTAGGAAGGGTGTAAATGCAAAAGATGAAGTAGCAATTAATTAGAGATGTTGACTTGAGGGAGAGCAAAGAATTGAGGATAATGCCAAGGTTACATGTGTGGGAGATTGGAAGAATAGTTTTGTCTTTGAAAATGGAACATTTGCAAGTGGAACATTTGAAAGAAAAGTTACTAAGTTCTGTTTAGGCATGATAAGTTTGAGATACATTCAAGAGAGCAAGTATGAAACCACCAAAAGTCAATTGGTGATGCAGGACTGATGCTTAGGGAAGAGATTGGGGATGATATATAGAGTTGGAGTCATTGGCATATTTGGAAAAATGAGAGCAGAGAGACAGACAGACAGAGAGACAGAGACAGAGAGAGAGAGAGAG
>NW_027185698.1:12517198-12587873 GCF_028583685.1 Petaurus breviceps papuanus
GAGAGAGAGAGAGAGAGAGAGAGAGAGTGAGTGTATCCTCAAAGAAATATATAAAAAGAAAAGAAGTCCCAGGACAAAGCCTTGGGGAATACCCACAGTTAAGGGAGCACAATATGCATGATGAAACTTTGAAAGTGACCAAAAAGAAGCAGATAGGTATAGGAGGAGAAACCAGAGAGATAAATTCTATGAAAATTTTTTTAAAAGAAATTCAAAGAAGAGAGAGCATTCAAGAGGAGTGGATGGTCAACAGTGTCAAATGAAGCAGACAGGCAAAAAAAATAAGTATTTTAAAAGTCAGATTTTGAAACTAAGAAATTATTGATGTTTTTAATAAAGTAGCTGCAGTTGAATGGTAGGGTAGAAAAGTAGGTTGTAAGTGGTTGAAGAATGAGAGCAGAAGAAGTAGAAACAATGAGTATAAACTGCTTTTCATATTAATATAGCTGACAAATGGAAGAGAGAAAAGGTTTAATTAATTATCCCCTTTCACCATGAAAGGGGACTCAAATGTAATCTCTGGAACCTTAAAAAGAATAGTTCCGAAATCTTCATTTTTTCTGGGATAATTGTATTTAGAGTTCCTTGGTTGCCTCTTCAGAAGAATGACAGTGAAGAGAGTTTATACACATGTGGTAATACTATCAATAATATTTTTAGTGATGATAGTTAATTGCAATGTAACACATTTAATTTTTAAAAGCACTTTCAGTTTTCATATTGCAAGTTATATTGAGAGCCACTCTATGTTGGAGCTGGGTCATTATTATTCTTTTCTACAGAGTAACTCAGAGGTTAAATGTTGTCCTGGCTTCCCCTCAGTTAATTGGTAGCAGAATCATCATAAGAAATCATATCTTCTAGGAAGGGTAGTTAACAATCAAGGGACAAATAGTAGCATTTCATAGAGAAAGAGACTATGAGTATAAAAGGTCCCCTAATATGGGGTTGAAGTCCTTTAGGCCTAGTAGATATCTTAGGGCCTCTACCCCCTCCAACCCTGCTGAGGAGATACATTTCCATGTGGAGATGATTGGGAATTAGTTTATTTGTGCTATGTGCTATTTTATTCTTGTTAAGTATCCTTTCTGTGTTAGGATTAAGGAAATGTCCCTTTGTTAACTGTACAGTGAGCTATAAGTATGCATTTCATCCCACCAGTACTCCAAGAAGTATAACAGTGAAGAACCAGAAATCTGTAGTTGTCTAAGGTCTAAACCTGCAGTGAACCATCTTTATATTAAATTATACAGAGCAATACTTTGATTTTCTCTAAGTGGAATAGATTTGGATAACTCTAAATGTTCCATTCATCTTTCAAAATTCTCCTTATTTTCTAATATTCTGATATTCTTTTGTATTTTCATTGCAATAACAGCACACTTCTTTTAAATTTCAAAGGAGTCACCTAATATGTCATTTTCCATTGTGCAATAGTATCCATATCCATTGAGAAGAATATGTAATCAGGTTCTGCCCCTTTTAAGAATTGTGGATTGCATAGTGACTATTCCATCATGTTGTAACAGTTGTAGATAGTTTTAACTTGATCTTTCTTCTATAATCGTACTATAATATTGTCCAAATTAAAGTAGGAAGATTGGCTCTTATTAGACCTTCAGTGGGTGGTTAGAGAGTAATAGTATGTGAAATCTCCATCTTTCTTTCAAAAGTAGAAAGAGGAAAGTTGTTCAAAGGTAAAAATGAAGGATGGTACGATGGTTAGATAAGCACTAGTTCTTATTCTATGTGAATAAGTTCTATAGAATGAAAAGTAGAAGATGAATCAAAGATTCTTATTCAATGTGTGATTGTTCAAGGTTATGTTCAAAATGAATCAGAAGAAACAAATTTAGCCTGAGCTAAAAAAGTAAAATCTCTGTCTACTTTTTCTTACTTCTTACTATATAAAGGTTGTCATGCCATCCAATTCATTTTTTTTCCTGTTCAGCACTTTGAGAGTTATGTTCCTTTTCTCTCTATATGCACCTTTTCAAAACAGTTCTTGGTAAGTGAAATTGCTTGCCTAGATCATTAAACACAAAATATTTTCTTTTCCTAATTTTATCCCAAACTCTGCTCTTGGAATTATTTATTGCTATAAAGATATCTTGTTGCTGCAGTTTTTTTTTTTCTCTTGTTTAGTCATGTCAAGCTCTTTTTGACACCATTTGGGTTTTTCTTTGCAAAAATATTGGATTGGTTTTCCATTTCCTTTTTCTTCTCATTTTATAGATGAGGAAATGAAATAAATAGGTTTAAGTGCTTTGCACATGGTCACACAGCTACTATCTGAGGCAGGATTTGAATTCATAAGTACGAGTCTTCCTCATTCCAAGCCTAGTGCTGTATTCTCCGTTCCAACCAACTGCCCCTATGATGGCATACCCATCCTCTTTTCTTTCCTGATCAATTGTAATTGGCTCCAGAATTGTCTAGAAAATAATGGTGGCTTAACTTCCTTCCCTAGATGCCAGAACTCAGATTTGTGGGAGGTATGAGTTAAGCCAAGATAAAAAATATTGTTTATTTCCTTAATGGGTAGCCATTGATTATCAGAATCAATTATATATATATATGATTTAATTAATAAATTTAAATGGTTCTATTGGTTATAAAGGAAAAGAAAATAATCCAAGAAGCTATACAGTGTCAAAATGTATTTATAATTTTACTCATTGTGATGATTTAGAGGTATTAAAGTAATAGACTGAGAACAATTTTTCCTCTTGCTAAAGAACTTCAGGTTGTCTGAAGCACTACCAAACAATTATTTAAATATTAGTATGTGGTTCCTATAAAGAACAAACCACTAAAAATATGCATTCCCGTACAATAATTTCCTATTTGCTGCAAAGCAAAAAACAAAGTAAATACATGGTTTCATTTTGCCAGTGTTTCTCGTCTCATATTATAGCAGCTGTTGGATTTGTGAAACTCAAAGTCACTTACATAATAGGAAAAGTCATTAGGGTAAATTTGTGACATAATTTCATATTTACTATGACCTTCAATGTAATCCTTTTCTAATAATCTTGATGGCATGTGACATTCTATTGAAATATTCATGTATTTGCAAGCAGAAAAGTTTAAATGATATCCAGCCTTTCACATTTTTCTAACACAAGTTAAAACTTACTATTAAACTCCCTTATGCACAGAACAAGGCCATGTTCTAAGTTCTAGAATCTAGTAGATGGAAAGTTGAAGAAGAGGTATAATGGGATTCGGTTTCTCATATAAAGAGCATAAGTTCTTTAATAACACTCTGAGGAACACAGAGCACATGATATGCTGCTTGGTAATGTTTTTGAACATATCTTAATTCGAGTTACCACATTGTGGTAAAATGTGGTCAGAGCAAATTTTAGATAGAAAATGCAGTCTACAGGATACCAAAGAAGAACCAAACCGTATTCTTGTAGAATACATATAATAATAATGATAATAATAATAAATTTGAATCATTTTAAAAATCATTTTTTTCATATTTGAGGAAATGTGTGTCATTTTTTTAATGTCTTAGGATACACTTGAGTAGATATGCTTTTACAATAAAAAGAAAAGGGCTAAAGAAATAGGACATGTAAAAATAAAGAGAAAATCAAAACAGTGGAATGAGAAAAAACTTTAACGTCTAGCTCTGAAAGCTTGTAGGTGTTCAAAGTCTAGTACCAACATCAAGTCTAAAATCAAGTAGGCTAAAGAATGAACAAAGAACCTGACCATAAAGAACTACCATGTCTACAGGGAGGTTCAAGACTCAAAAGATATAGAAGTTACCTTAACCATCATACTCTTCACCTTCTTAACACAGACATGGCATGAAAGTGCAACATTCTTTTTAAGTATAATTTTTTTTAATCTTAGAGAAGAATCTGGCAAAAATTTAGGAGGAGTTTCACTTCACAAAATAGTTAAAAGTAGTGGAATGGAAATGAATGAAAAACTTCAAATGAGACAAAATTAAGCCAGCTTAGCCAGAGAATAATTTTAGATGAAAAGGAAAAGAGGTCGACAAATTAATCAAAAATAAAATAGATTCATTAACATTTTTATTAAATGAATACTTTTTTCACTTATGAGAGCAGGACCACCATATTTAGACTCTAAAATCTCAGTTCCTCATGATCTATATTAAGGAATAGGAATTGAACTAAAGAAGATGAAGACAAGAATAGTCATTGAATGATATTCTATCAGTATAGAGGTAAACAATCCTGGAATTGACAGAATTTTGAAGACTTTATCATACACACACATATTTTTCATCATATTAATATATGTGAAAGGATGAATTTTTAAACATTAGTAAAAGCATCATTGATTATATAACTACCAAAGGAAAGGTAATTGAAAGTAAATAAATATCTCTCAATCTATAGACTCACTTCCTCATTTCCAAAAAGAAAAATTTTATTTAAATTATGTATACATATATCAAAGATATCCTTAATAAAATATGAGAAGAAAATAGACAAATTTTCTTCAGCAGACCACACCTTAACAGTGATGTCATTGACAGAAAGATATGAAGAATAAAAGATTACATTTATTTATTATAGTTTAATAACACATTCTATTATTTTGGAGAAAACTTTGCTCTAAGGATTGCCCTCCAATAACCTGTCTTCCATAAATAAGTTAAAATCATATATATATATATATTTTAGTAGTGAAACAAAAGACAGCTTTGATATAAGATCTTTTGACAATCAATATTAAATTAGTTAGAAACAAGGAGACATAGGCTTGCCAGACATATTTGCCACTATTACAAATGGCATCTAGAATAGATTTGAAGGGATGGCTAGGTGGAGTAGTGAACAGAGCACCAGCCCTGGAGTCAGGAGGACCTGAGTTCAAATCCAGCCTCAGACACTTAACACAAAACTAAGTGTGTGACCTTGGGCAAGTCACTTAACACCAATTGCCCTCCAAAAAGCAAAAAAAATTTTTTTTAATTTAGAATAGAGTTGAAAACTATGAGGAATTCCCTAAAGATGTTGAGTTCTTCTCCATGCTTCTATTTGTAGATGATGTAGTATTATTGGTATCAAGAGAATAGACATTGTGAAGCCTTCTACAATGATATTCACAGCCACTAAAAACAGTTTGAAGTAATTATGTGCACAGGAAAACCTAGCAGATCAAAGCCTATTGTGCAGACTATGATATACATTTAATGAAAAAAGAGCCCAATAAGCTAGCATATTAGTAGATATATCTTAGACTGGCACTATTGGTAGACAGTGAGAAGGACCCAGAATTGAATAAGAGAAACATAATATATTGAATTTCATTTGGGAAATGATGAATTATTTTCAACGACCCCAAACTATGTCCTGAAACAAAAACTCACATTTAAAATAAACAAATACACACACAAATGTTTTAGTGTATCTATATGTGTGCACATTTCTGTATGCACGTATTACTTTGTCCCCTGAGATACATCTTGGTATAGTAGATGGACCTGGGAAGACCTGGGTTTAAATTCTGAGTTTAATACATAATATCTGTGTCACCTTGAGTGAGTCACTTAGCCTCTCAGTGCTCTATGCAATGATCTAAAATCTATAAATTGCAAAAAGAGTAAAATAAAAGATGCTAACATACTTTGGTAAAAAGACTTTCTTCATTTATGAGTTCTTTATATCAAAACACACACACCAAACAATCAAACAAAACAGTTCCATTCCTTATCCTAAAATTTTTGTGGTAGTTATTCATTGCTATAAATCACAGCAGAATACAATTTGCAAATAATGAAAATTTTCAGTGATACAAAGAACAACATAGAGACAAGGAGATGGCAGATTGAAGTAGTCAAGTAGGTCAGTTATAGTTGATTAACAATGACAACTTTTGTGCAAAATGTTGCATAAATAATAATATCTCAAGAGGTGTATTCTCCTCAAGAGAAGTGTCAAAAATGTGGGAAAAAAAATGTTAGGGATAATTATCTGAAACCCTGATGCCTCAACTGGTTAACATACAATATCAAAAGACATCAAGGAAGGCCTCTAGCATAATGGGTAGGAATCTCTACATGTAATTTTTGGAAGGATATAGACAAAAAAATGCATAGGGATAGAAGATGCAAATAGAAAGAGAAATCTGCACAGCTAGAAACAGGACTCAGTACTAAATAAAACCATGTATCCAGTGACATGTTGAAGTGTTTGACATGCACAGTTTTTTTTTTCCTTCTGTTTATTTCAACTGGGTTTTTTGGTATGTTATACGTTATCTGAAAAGAATGAAAATTGTGTCCTCAACACCTATTCTTATTCTTTCAATTTCTTTTTCTTATCTTATTGCTATAGCAAACATTACACTATTATAGTATTGAATATTAATGGTAGTAATGGACATCCTTGCTTCACCCCTGGTATTATTTGGAAGACTTCTAAATTATCTTCATTGTAGATAATGCCTGCTCTTGGCTTAGATTAATGCCACTCATTTTGTTAAAAATAAAATAGTTCTATTAATTGTTATGCTGTCTAGGTTTTTTTTTAAATAGAAATGAGTTACATTTTGTCAAAAGCTTTTTTCTGCATTTCTTGATAGAATCATATGCTTTTTGTTGTTTCTGTTACTAATATGGTCAGTTATGCTTACAGTTTTCCTAATATTGAGCCAGGCCTAAATTTTTGGTATAAATCCCAAATTGTCATAGTGTATGATCTCATTAGCAGTTTTAATCATCAAAAATATTATTATCAACATCATTATCTTCAAACATTTGTTAAGTTCTGTGCCAGGTACTTTGCTACATAATGAAGATAATAAACATAGTGAATGAAATAATTCCTACTCATAAGGAGTTTACATTATAATAGAAGATACAAGCATATAATAAATAAGTATAAACATACTACATATAAATAAGTTTGAGAGGGACCCTGCCAGTAGTTGGAGGGATCAGGAAAAGATTTGTGCAGTGCTGGAGCTATAACTTGAAAGGATATTAATTCTATAATGCAGGAGGAAGAAGTACATTATAGGCATGGTGAAGAATCACTAAAAAACCACAGAAATGGGAAGACTTTTATATGTGAGAAACATAGAGGAGACCAGGTTAGCTTCATTGTAAAATGCAGCTACACATTGATTCTGGAAGGATTTGTAGTGAAAGGCAGTGAAAGACTTTGAAAACTAAGCAGAGGAGTATAGAACCCAAAATGTCACTGTTATTAATTGAGTTAGGAAGTGGTATGGTGAGATGTGATTTTAAGGAAAATGTTTTGGCAGCAGCATGGAGGAAGGATTAGAGTATGAAAAGACTTGATGAAAGAAAATTGATTAGGAGAAAATTGCAATAATCTCTGCCACAGGTATTTCAGTCAAAAGTAAAGTAAAGGCTATTTAAGTAGATAGAACGCATCAGATAAAAGAGATGTTAAGGTGTAAATGGTGAATTGTGACAAAAGATAGGCTATGTAGTGTGATGGAGAGTGAAAATTTGAGGATAGTAGAAAGGGTAAGAACTAGGGACTTTGGAAGAATGGTGGCATCTTCAATAGAAATAAGAATGCTTGAAGGGAGGCATTTGAAGAGATAAACAAGGTCAGTTTCCAGGACATTCAGTATGAAATGTCCAATAAGTAATTAAACTCATGGTGGCTGACAAGTTTATTAAGAGAAAAGGTATAGAGAAAAATGAGAAGACCATTGGGAAACTCATGCAATAAGGAGATTGCTAAAGAAAATGAATTGACAAAGGAGAATGAGGACTGGTTAGACAGGTAAGAATAGAATTAGCAAAGAATAGAATAGAACAGGACAGAACAGAACAGGACAGGACAGGAAAGGACAGGACAGGAGAGGACAGGACAGGTCAGGAAAGGAAAGGATAGGATAGGATAGGATAGGATAGGATAGGATAGGATAGGATAGGATAGCAAGAGTAGAATTTTGGCATATCAGTCAAAGAGGAGAGAGTATTGACAAGGGTATGAATTATGGCAAAACAGTTTCTAAATAATGAAAATCATAAATGCTCCAATGACAACAGAGAGAAAGGTAGATGGCATACACGTTCAAAAGAGTGAATTGAAGTAAATTAAGTAGAGAGGTTTGAGGACTAAAAAAGAATTTCAATGAAGATATGATAATTTTGAATAGGAGCGGCTAGGTGGTATAGTAAATAGAACATCAGCCCTGGAGTCAGGAGGACCTGAGTTCAAATCTGGCCTCAGAAACTTAACACTTACTAGCTGCCTGACCTTGGGCAAGTCCCCTTCTCCCCTTAAAAAAGTAAAAAAAAAAAAATTAAAATTAAAAATAAAATAAAATTTTGAATAGATAATTTTTAGTGGAATGATGAGGTCAGAAGCTGGATTATAGGGAGTTGAATAGTGAGAAGAGAGGAAGTAGAGGAAGCAAGTATGAACAACTTTTATAGGAGTTTGGTTTAAAAAAGAAGAGAGATAGAGAAGGATAGTTTGTAGAAGATGAGATGGGAGTATCTAGTCAGCTTTTCCTTTTAAGAATGGGGGAGGGTAGCTGCAGAACCCACAAAATGACACAGAGAAGCTAACCTCCCTCTGAGGACAGCCCGGCAGGCAGGCAGGAATTGGCCTGCACAGCACTCTGGGAGCCAAGCCCAGCCCCACTCCGAGGCTTTAGTCCCAGGGCGGGCCTGACCTGCCGCCATCCAGAGGGACTCCAGATCAGCAGCAGCTGTGGCCGTTTCCAGATTTATCAACACATAGACACAAAGGACAAAGTGAGAAGTCAGTACAGACTGGACTTTGGGACCAGTAAGTGGGAGTGCATGGCTTTTACCTCCAGGGCGAAAAGCTGCTGAGACACTGGCACAGCCAGCCAGCGCCACATGGCAGCTTCAGCTCTTGGCTTGCAGAGTGTAGGGGGACCAAGCACCAGTCTGAGGGGTAATCGCTCTTGCTTTAATCTGCTTGGATCTGGATTGCAGTCTAGGTAGAAGTCCTGGGGTGTGTGTCCAGCTTGCCAGAGTGTGTGGAGACCTCAGAGAGGGCACCCATCTAATACCTCCTGCAGCTGAGAAAACCCCAGTGTTTGGGACAAAAGTTCCCCTGTCTGGTGGCAGAGTCCTACTGTGGCAAAAAGCCCATAAGTCAAGTAATTGAGTGGCAAAATGAGCAGGCAAAGGGAACAAAGCAGACAGAAGATTCCAACAATACACTCCTATTTTGGGGACAAAAAGGAGCAAAGCATGGAACAGGAGGAAAGCAATGAAGTCAGAACTCCTGCACCAAAAGCTTCAAAGGAAAATACAAGCTGGTTACAGGCCATAGAGGACCTTAAGAAAGATTTTGAAAACCAAATAGGAGAAGTAGAGGAAAAATTGGGAAGAGAAATGAGAACAATGCAAGAAAATTATGAAATGAGAGTCAACAGCCTGACTGAGGAAAATAATACCTTAAAAAACAGACTGACTCAAATGGCAAAGGAGGCCCAAAAAGGTAATGAGGAGAAGAATGCCTTAAAAAGCCGAATTAGCCTGATGGAAAAAGAAACTCAATGAGGAGAATCATTGCTTCAGAATTAGATTGGAGCAAATGGAAGCTAATGACTTTATGGGAAATCAAGATGCTGTTAAACAGATCCAAACAAATGAAAGAATAGAAAGCAATGTGAAATATCTCATGGGAAAAACCATTGACCTTGAAAATAGATACAGGAGAGATAATTTAAAAATTATTGGACTGCCTGAAAGCCATGACCAAAGTAAGAACCTAAAAATCATCCTCCAGGAAATTCTCAAAGAAAACTGCCCTGATGTTTTAGTACCAGTGGGCAAAATAGAGGTTGAAAGAATCCACCGATCACCTCCTGAAAAAGATCCCAAAAAGAAAACTCCTAGGAATATTATAGCCAGGTTCCAGAATTCTCAGATTAAGGAGAGAATATTGCAAGCAGCCAAGAAGAAACAATTTGAATATTGTGGAAACACAATCAGGATAACCCAGGATCTGGCAGCTTCTACACTGAGGGATTGAAGGGCTTGGAATGTGATATTCCGGAGGGCAAAGGAGCTGGTATTAAAACCAAGAGTCATCTACCCAGCAAAACTGATTATCATGTTTCAGGGGAAAATATGGTCATTCAGCGGAACAGAGGACTTTCAAGCATTTTTGCTGAAAAAACCAGAGTTGAATAGAAAATTTGACATTCAGATACAAGAAGCAAGAGAAACATGAGAAGGTAAACAGGGAAAAGAAATCACAAGGAACTTATCAAAGTTGAACTATTAACAATCCTACATGGAAAAACAATAATTGTAACTTAACGAAACTTTTCTCAGTAGTTGAAGGGATTAGAAATATATGTATTTGTCTATATATGAGGGTATATGGGCATATGAATACATATGTGAATGTTTGTATATATGTTTACAGGTATACATAGATAGTGGGCACAGGTCCAATTTAACAGGAAGGAATGATACTTAAAAGGTGAAATTAAGAGGTGAGAGGAATATAATGAGAGGAGAGAGGGAGAGACAGATTGGGGTAAACTATCTTATATAGAAAAGGCAAGGGAAAATGTTTACAATGGAGGGGAAGAATAGGAAGGCAAAAGGGAATGGGTCAACCTTATTCCCATTGAATTTGGCTTGAGGAGGGAGTGAAATACATACTAAATAGGGTATCTCACCCTCCAGGAGAATAGGGGGGGGAGGGGGTGAGGGGGGGGGATGATAGAAGTGAGGGTAGGCTGGGGGGGAGGGAGGTTGGAAGCACTCACTTTTGAAAATAGATGGGATCAAAGTGGAGAGCAGAGCAGGTGGGAGGTGGGATCGGAGGGAGGGAAGTGTAGTTAGTCTTTTACAATGTATCTACTATGTTATTGTTTTGCATTAGCCACACATGTGCAACCTATACTGAACTGTGTATCTTCCCAGTAGGGGTGGGTGACAGGGAAGGAGGGGAATGAATCAGGAATTGAAAGTTTTGAAATCAAATATTCAAATATGTAAATATATATGTATACATGTGTGTGTCTGTATATATATATATATATATATGCTATTATTAATACCATCTTACATGTAATTGGGAAATGGGATGTGCAGGAGCTGAGGCATAGAGATCCACTGGAAAAGTGGAAAGGGGTATGGGGGAAAATGTGGGAGAGAGCAGACTGGAGTAGGGGATATCCTGTGGAACTGCTATTTTGGGGCAGTGGGGGGGAGAAATGGGGAGTAAATTTGTAACTCAAAATCTGGCGGAAATGGATGATGTAAATCAGAAATTAATAAAGTGTTAAAAAAAGAAAAAAGAATGGGGGAGGTTGACATTTTTAGGGAATGTAGGGAAAGAAACAGTAGATAACTAGTAGCTGAAAGTCACATGAGAGAGATGTGGGTGAACAATTGAAGTTTTTTTTCTGCTGGGGATTGTAGGAGCAGGCACTATCAAAGGCAATGAAAGATAACTTTAAAAAAATTTAAAGGTTTCCCCAAGACCAGGACAAAAAAAGAACTGGCAAAATTGAGATACATCATGGGATTGGTTATTGGTATGGTATTGCTGATGTTGTGGGTGGGGAAACATAAATGGCATCAGGACTTTGAGTAAGATTTGTTTCATGTAACTTCCATTTTGTTTCCTATAACTTTATTATCTCTCTCATAGAATCATTTAAATCTTACAGTTTTAACCTAAAAATTCCCATTCCCTAATGTAGGAACATCTTATATACATCCTGCTGTACAGTAGATAAAGTGTTGGACTTGGACATATATGATCAGAGTTCTGACCTTGCCTCAAATACTTATTATCTCTGGGACCCTGGGGTAAATCACTCAACCTGTTGTTTCCTCATCTGTCCCTACCTACTTGTGAGGAACAAATGAAATAAAGTAGAAGAAAAAAACCGCTTAGCTTATGTGGTACTGTATCAATGCTAACTTTTGTTAGTTGAGTTAGGATTTTTATTATCCTTTTCCTTTCTTACTCACCTCTCAAACTCAGAAGTATGTATGGACAATACAAGACTTGAAAACTACTTAACCAAAATCCTTTATTGGGTCATACTTTTCAAGGGAATAACAATGCCACATAAATGCTTTTGCTTGTTATTTTCCATCATTGGACTAAAGAGAAGAAAGTGAGCAAAAAGATTAAGATAAATTCCAAAGGAAAATTACCTTATATACAGAAAGACACACACACACACAGAGACACACACACACACGTGTGTGTATGTAAAATAAATAGATTCAACCATGAATTACAATGTAGCTAAGTTGTTTTGGTACAAGACACAACGAGGATTTGATCCCCAAGACATACAGTAGTTTTCTGACCAAAAGTGGTGATTTCAACAGTTCTACTATTAGATGTATAGACAAAGACTAGGTTTGGTGGTTTTATTTCAACATTAAAGACATTGTAAATGCTGAAAGACATTTTTAAAGCAACATTAGGACATATTTAATAAAGAGAACAATAAAACTGATAACTCAGAAAATTTTATTAAAAATAATTTAGTGATGCCACTGCTGTTGGGAAGTCACATTTCCATTGCACAATTGGTAAATTGACAAAAATAAAACTAATTACTGGCAAAAATTCACCATTGTTTCATGTGAATAATTTTTCTATATTAACAGGATATTATAGATATTGCCCCTAAAGTGCATCTAAAATAAAGATACAATGTTTATTTAAAAACAAAACAGCCATTTTCATCAAGTTCACCACTTAGTATCCATCTATTTATGAGAAGACAAAAGGTCAAAAATAACAGGCCATATTAAGCTTGTGTCCCACCTTACAGGTATTTTTTTTTAATTCAAGAAACTGTATATCAAATTCTGAATATGCTCTAGATAAGAATGCAACAGTAGAGTGGCCCCAGTGGAATCAGTAGGTAAAGATAGATAGAGTTGAGTGTCATCGGCATAACAGTGATGGATCAGTTCATTCTGTTGGAAAATTGAAGCCTGTTACAGATAAATGGTAAGGAATCAGTTTTATGAGCAGGAAATCTCTCGTGAAAAGCAGATTTCCTAGTCATACACATTAAACATTTGAGGATATTTCAGATGTTAAATCTCTGTCTTACCTGGTCACTCAGTGATTTCATGACAAAGAACAATTTACATAAAAAATTTTTATGTGCCAATGGGTCAAAATAGTGAATAAAGAAGAATGGACACAATTAAAAAAAAACAACCTCTTTTTTTTGCAGTTTCTATTGAGAATCACTTACTGCCTAGTTAAATACCAAATGTGTACAATTTCGTGTATACCATTAATCATCAAAGAAGTATGGATAGCTTATTTAGATAATTTGTTCAGAAAGATTTTGTAGACAACCACAACAAAGACTATTTCTTCTTCCCTTGTGACGATATACTTCCAAACAGTGACATGAGCATTTGACTTTGGCTTTCTATAAAGTCTATAAAGTTTGGCTATTACAAAGCTATGGATTTATCCTAAATGAAAGGAATGAATGCTTTTACCCCTTTCCAAGGTAAAGATGGAGCTTTCAGATCCTACAAACAATAGAACTTCACTGGATGACTTCTCCCCAGAGTCTTTGAAACTCAAAAACTCAAATAAAGTTAATTTTAAAAAAGTTTTAGCAATTGATTCATATACAACATTACATCTGATAATTCTAATTAGTATAACAGTTAAATTTTAATGACAACAGGAATAGTCCCCTCAATGTTCAATACATCATGCATGCAATAGAGGTGGTGGGGCAGGAAGAAGGGAAAGGCAAAGAAAGGAAAGACTAGGCAGGGTGATACATACATAGCAAGATGTCCTCCATAATTTTAAAGTTCTTGTAAAGGGCACACAGAGGGTCAAAAACACTAGTATATAAGCCTCTGAAAATATCACTGAATGAATTATGACTGGCCAAGAAGATGATATTGTTCTTAAGAGTCAAAGAAATAAAAGAGGAAATTTAGACTTGAAAGTAAGTCAGCTTGTTATAGAGGATAAAGGAGCAAATAGATCTCCATGTTTTGATACCACAAAAAGGCATATACAAATAAAACAAAACAAACAACAGAAAGGCCTAACTTCTAGATATGCTTCATTGCAGAATTCACTGACCACTTAAGTCAGGAAATCAGAAGTGTGAATCAAAATAACTGCTTTGAATACCTTACTTGTGCACTTATGTATGGAATCATATCAAAATTGGAATCATATCTTACTAGTTCTTGTCAAAGGTTTTGGAATGCTTTTGTCAACGTTACCTTCATCTCCAAGTCATGAAACAATATATTGCCAAATTGGCAAATTAGTCATAAGAAATAGTGTCATTCCTAAAGCTAGGTTAGATTAGATAAGAAATGAAATAGATTTAGTAAGATCTGAATAGATAAAATTTGAAAAACCAGAGATTATAGAAAATCTTAACACAAAATACATAAATTATACCAAAAATGGAATAGATGAAAAAAATGGCACTGATTTCTTTTGAAAAAGAACTAGGCATGTTTGGACTGGAACTTAAAAAAAGCCATTATTCAGCTCAAGCAAGATGGCAGAACGGAAGCAATAACTGTTCTAAGCTCCTTCATGAATACCATCACTAAACTTTTAAAAGTGAATCTGAACTGACTTTAGAGTGACAGAATCCATTGGTAGACATAGCATGGCAGATTCCAAGCCCAGGAAAGTGCCCATGTAGATCTGGGCAGGGGGAGTGCAGAGCACGTGGGAGCTGTACCAGTGCAGACCTGAGAGCAGACTACAGCAGAGTGAGAAGGGGCCCCAGCCAGCAGACTCACCCTCCCCAAGGGTAATTCCCAGGCATCTCACCTCAGGATGGATCATCAGTTGGACCTGGGTAAGAGGAAGTGCAGGGCCCACAGCAGAGACAGCAGCTTCTCCTGGGGCTATCAGTCCACAGCCTGGAAGTTTAAAAACCATCTTTCTGAATTTCCAGAAGCCAAGATGGCAAAATATGTATTATAAAACAGCAATCATCAAAACTACTTGGTACTGGCTGAGGAATAGAGCAGTAGATCAGTAGAAGAGATTGGCTACATGAGACTCAGCAGTCATTGACTATAGTAATCTACTGTTTGATAAATCCAAAGAACCCAGTTTTGGGGATAAGAACTCACTATTTGAAAAAAACTACTGGGAAAACTGAAATATAGTATGGCAGAAAATGGGCATAGACTATTATCTACCACCATATACCAAAATCAAGTCTAAATAGGTTCATGATCTAGGCATAAAGGCTGATACTGTAAGCAGTCTGGAAAAGCAAGGAATAGTTTACCTGTCAGATTTATGGAGAGAGGAATCCTTTATGAACAAAAAAGAATTAGAGAGCATTTTGATTACATTAAATTGAAAAGTTTCTGTACAAACAAAGCCAATGTAACCAAGATTTAGAGAGAAGTGGAAAATTGGGAAATAATTTTTATAAGCAATGTCTCTGATAAAGGCCTCATTTCTAAAATATACAGAGAATTGAGTCAAATCTATAAAATACAAGTCATTACCCAATTGATAAATGGCCAAAGGATATAAGCAGGCAGTTTTCTTTTTCTTTTTTTTTTTTTTTAAGAAATTGAGGTTAAGTAACTTGCTCAAGGTTACATGACCAGGTGTTTCTGGGTGGGTGCTAAGTGTCTGAGCCTGGATTCAATCCCAGGTCATCCCAACTCTGGGGCCAGTGCTCTTAGTCACCGTGCTACCTGGCCACCACTGAACAGGCAGTTTTCAAAGGAAGAAATTAAAGATATCTATAAGCATATGAAAAAATGCTCTTAATCACTATTGATCAGAGAAACGCAAATCAAAACATCTCTGAGGTACCACACCTCACAGGTCAGATTAACTAAGATGACAAAACAGGAAAATGACAAATTGCCAGAGTCACAACTATTTAGTATGTCTGAGGCTGGATTTGAATTCAAGTCCTTCTGACTCTAGGTCTAATACCCCATCCACTATACCACCTCACTACTTCAAATCAATGACTCTTCCAAGTCAATACTGCATTGATGGTGTGCAATGCCTCTTTGTAAGAGTTGTCTTTCATAGCTCCATCTCTCTGTGTATGAGTCTTATTATGGCAATAGGTACCAATGTACAGGTGAGGATGTGTAAAAATTGGAACACTAACGAATTGTTGGTGGAGTTGTGAACTGATTCAGCTATTCTGGAGAGCAATTTGAAACTATGCCCAAAGGGCTATAAATAATTTCATACCCTTTGATCCAGAAATACCACTTCTCGGGTTGTATTCCAAAGAGATCATAGAAGTGGTTGGAAGACCCATATGTACAAAAATATTTATAGCAGCTCTTTTTGTGGTGGCAAAGAATTGGAAATTAAGGGGATGGACATCAATTGGGAATGGATAAACAAATTGTGGTATATGAATGTAATGGAATACTATTATGCTATAACAAATGAGGAGCAGATGGACTTCATATTTACCTGGAGAGGCTTATAGGAACTGATGCTGAGTGAGAAGAGCAGAACCAGGAGAAATCTGTACACAATTACAGACACAATGTATGTGTGATGACCAACTTTGATAGTCTGGGTTATAAAACAACTCCAAAAGACTCATGATGGAGAGAGATGTCTACATTCAGAGAAAGAACTAGAAAGAACAGAGTTTGAATGCAGATTGAAACAAACTATCTGTCCTATTTCTTTTTCTTGTTTGTTTTTTTTTCCTCTTTTGCGTTGTTCATTCCATCCTTTATAATCCTTCTTTATAACCTGAATAATATCTAATGTGAAATATTTGCAGATCCTATACTTGATTGCATGCCACCATGGGTGGGTGGGGGGGTGGAGAAAGAGAGGGGGAGAAAATTTGAATCTCAAGGGATTGTGGAACTGAATCTTGTAAACTAAAAATAAAAATAAAATTAATAAAAACAAAAAAAAAATTTATCTCATAATATGGATTCAACTAGCAGACTAATAATTTTTTAAAGATTAATTGAGAAGACCTAACATTTACAATATACACTATGAATGAACCAAATTTCTTATAGTATATCACAGAAAGCAAAAAATCCATTTCAGGACCTGTACATTGGTACCTATTGCCATAATAAGACTCATAGACAGAGAGATGGAGCTATGAAAGACAACTCTTACAAAGAGGTATTGCACACCATCAATGCAGTATTGACTTGAAAGAGTCATTGATTTGAAGTAGTGAGGTGGTATAGTGGATGGGGTATTAGACCAATAGTCAGAAGGACTTGAATTCAAATCCAGCCTCAGACATACTAACTAGTTGTGACTCTGGCAAGAAATTTTTATCTCCAACCGCTTCAATTTCCTTGTCATTAAAATGAGGACAATAATATCACCAACTCCCTTCAATTGTTTTTGTTTTGTTTTTTGCCTTTTGTTGGAGGAGGGAAGGCAGGGCAAATGGAGTCAAGTGAGTTGCCCAAGGTCACATGGCTAGTAAGTGTTAAGTGTCTGTGGCTGGATTTGAAATCAGGTCCTCCTGACCAGGACTGGTGCTCTATTTACTGAGCCACCTACTGTAATAGTAATGGAATTTAAAGAACCCCCTGTATTGGCTTGGTTTTTGGTTTGATTGTGTTAAAACCCAGAGCTTCTGAATCCCACTTGTGGGATGGACTTGTTGATGTGAAAAGAGAGTGCTGAACTGGGAGGAGCTGGTGATGTAAATTTAGAGAGACACAAGCAAAGAGAGAGGCAGATGAACTTTTTTGGAAGCAGCATCTTGGAGGCAGAGAGAGATGGAGAGGATTGCTGAGGGCCAGTTTGAATTGCCCAGGACTTTTGAGAGCTGCACTCAGAGCTGCCAAGGACTGAGGAGACATGGCTGTTATGCTGGTACTTTGTCTGTCTGTTTTGATGTTGTTTTGCCAGATTTGTTCACTGGCGAAAGGCAGTCCTGTTGTTGCAGAGGTCCTGGAACTTTGCTGTTGGTTCAGAAGCCCTGAAGAAGGATTTTCTTGTATGTTTACGGAAATCCTGGAAGAGGTTTTGCTAATGTTTTGGGGGGTCCTAGGACTGTTCTGCAGACAGAGAATGAATTAATGAAGAGACTGGCAATGTATCTTGTGGCCTTGCTAAGCTTTGTCTCCCCAGGAACAAAGATTTCTGAGAACTTGCCTTGGGTCAAGATGAAGAAAAGACCTCTCTTTGGGTATTAAATTCTGTGTTTAAGCTTGTTGTAACTCTGGGGTAGATTCCATTGTGATCCAAGGATGGGGAACTTTTGACTTTTTTTGTGCTCTGTGATTGAACAAATGGATGTACTTTACTTATGATTGGAAACTAATCTCCATTTGAGAAGAGAGGCTTTGTGATAGACTAAATGAATGTACATCCTAGGGGTGGAGTAGTATTTAGAAGAGGGACTTTGTGATTGATCAAATGAATGTAATGTCTAGGGGTGGGGTAGTACTTGATTGAATTACCCTTGGTAAATGCTGTATTTTGAATGATGTTATATTTTGATTTTCTCTGTTCTTAATTTTTCACTGAATAAAATGGAGAGCACCTATGCTGGTATTTTGAACCTTGGGAAGTTGACTTTGCTTGGCATTACACCTACCCACCCCTAACTCCCTTGATTGTTGATAGGACAAAAAAAAGATATTATAAAATGCATTGTAAACTTTGAAGCACTATATAAATGCCAGCTATTATATTGTCATGTAAGATCCATAGAAAGCATTGAAAAAACTTTTAATATCTACCTCATACACAAAGTAGAAATTTGAATGCTATATAACTAAAATCAACATAATGAATATTACAAATTTATAATTATGTTATTAGCAATAAAAGCAAAAGTCAAAAGTTAGCATGTTATGTGGAGTCAAAAGTTATAAGGAAGAAAATAATTCAACATCAATTAAGAGCTTTAATATAGGTACGTCAGGGGTGGCCCGGTAGCACAGCGAGTAAGAGCAAAGGTCCCAGAGTCGGGATGACCTGGGATCTAATCCAGGCTCAGACACTTAGCACCCACTCAGAAACACCTGGCTGTGTAACCTTGAGCAAGTTACTTAACCCCAATTGCTTAGGGGCGGCCAGATGGCTTAGTGAGTAAGAGCACCGGGCCCAGAGACACGATGACCTGGGATCGAATCTGGGCTCTGATACTTAGCACCACACCCAGAAATAACTGGCTTGTAACCTTGAGCAAGTTACTTAAACCCAATTGCTTAAAAAAAAAAGTGTGTGTGTGTATGTACTTCAGAAGCAAATAAGTTAAAGAGAGTAAATGCTAAAGAATAAGGGTATAGAAAATTTTTGTTCATCTATGTGTTTGCAAGATGTACAACAATGAAAGTTGGACAAGTTTGATCATAAAAGAAATAGGTGCTTTTCTCTCTGTTAATATAATGAACTTCAAGACAGAGTCATTGAGGGGAATGATTGAAACTCTACTTTCTCCACAGAATTAGAAATGGGTCAGTCTCCATAAGATCCATAAGTATTGTTTCAACCACTTCATAGCTGTAAATGAATTACTGGAGAAAAAAAAAAAGTAACATATTACTAATTTACTCTCAGATGTGAATGATTCCTTTTTTCTTAAGACATGTAATATCTATTAGCTGTAACGCTTATAGTAACTGATTAAATATGCCAGAGTTTCTTTTGTCACAGGGTAACTAGACAATGGAGTAGCACAACAACTAGTCAATCAGAAGAAATTCTGATCTCCTGGGCTGCTTGACATTCCAACAACTTTTGGGGTGAATAAGAGTAAACCCTTCAAAAAAGCAGCAACTCCGAAGCCAATTAAGCTCATACGAGCTTTAAAGCAGATCCTGTGCCATTTGGTGGTTTATGAATGTTCAAGAGATATCATTATCTTCAGAGACTCCCCTATTACTTATAGGGCTCTCAAATACATTCTGTTTTATGATTTTTGGAGACATCCCTTGTTTTCTAGTGTGTGCCCAAGCCTTGAACTGTGGACTGCTTATCACCAAGAATGCCTTCTGATTTGTGTATTAATGGGCCACAGCTCTCATAACTGGAATTTTGAATTTCTTCTGTTTTTTGGATCCCTGCCTCATTCCTTTTAAGGAACTGCCCAATTCCCTGCCTTCCTTTGTTTGAAAAATGTAAACACCTCATCCTTTCCAACTAGGTTTTGAACAAATGTGGATCCTGGAAAATGTGATTGGACTCTGGTTCATTTCAGGTCTCCCTTTTTGTGGCTGGGGTTTCTTCCATTTTACCAGTTCACAGGGGTTTTAACATACCATGTTATGAGAAAACCAGTGAATCCAACAAATAAGGAAAGCTATAAGTTTATGCACTTTATACAAATCAATATATAAATACTTATAAGAAAATAACATGTTAGCTGATGTGCAAAAAAAAAAAAGCTTACCAGAATGTGCTTTCAATACAAAGAACTATAAAGAATATGAAGTATGAGGGGGCAGTTAGGTGGCACAGTGAATAGAGCACCAGCCCTGGAGTCAGGAGGACCTGAGTTCAAATCAGACACTTAACACAAAAAACTAGCCATGTGACCTTGGGCAAATCACTTAACCCCAATTGTCCTCCAAAAAGCAAAAAAAAAAAAAAAAAAGAAAAAGAATATGAAGTATGATCAACTTGGAAAATGTTGAACACCTCCCAAAGACCATAGCTTAAATCATATCTTTGTTAATTTTAGCACAAAGCATTTGCTGCATTTCAAGAGATGGGGTACAGGCTCTGGGAACCTCCTTGAGTCTTCCCACTTAATGAGGCATTTGCCTGAGGCCATAAGCCTTTTTATGAATTTTAACTGCCAAACATGTCCAGGACTCAAAAATCCAATTCAGTAAATCAAATAATATTAAGCACCTACTATGTACCAGACACCACCCTAAGTGCTAGGTATACAATTAATAAAAACAAAGACAGTCCCTTCCCATAAGGCACTTAACCTAATTGGGGAGACAATACACAAAAGGAAGAAGAAAGGGGGAGGGAAGGTCTGGAAGCATTTTGTTCCTAGGAGTTGAAACCAGCTGGAGGGAGGGCAGAGTTACTTAAAAACAAACAAACAAAAATAAAGAATTAGGGCATTCTATGTATCTACACAGGGGAGAAGTTCACTCCAGCTCAGATAGATCTGTGTCAAAGCATCCAGTTTTAAAAGAAATAGGTTGTCACTTATTAAGTGGATTCAAATACACTCTAATAGTTCCTAGTTGATGGGGGAGGGTAGGACTTAGTGACTTTTGGTAGGTCAGGATTAGTAGGGCTCTCTGAAATCTTTGCTTAGTACTACAAATCGTTTAGCTGAACTCCCTAGGCTCCAAATTATCCTTTTCATTAGTTTAGGTACTCCACCTGGGAAAAATCAGTAGAATCTGGCTTAATGATCTGAGTTGGGAAAACTTTAAATAAACAAAACAATAAATAAATAAATGAATGATTAAAAAGAAAGGTGGGAGGGGGTGGAGTAATACTTGCATCAGGGAATTCTCCTGGGCCTGCAGGCAGCAGGGAGGACAAACCAGTGGAAGTTCATCAGTGACAGGATAGTAATTCTTTGACCTGCAAAGGAGCAAGATGAACCCACTCTGTTGGGAAGGGGCTGAAACTTGGGCTCCTAACAAACCCCAATGCAGTGGAATGCATTAGAGGGTCCAATGCCTTACAGCGACACAGGCAGCAGTGTGGATGGTACAAAAGGGTCCCTTTTTCCTTGTTATATTTTTGATAATTCCTTACTTCTTGTCTGCCGGTGCTGCCCAAGTGAAGGCATGAAGGCTGATACTGGTGATGCTGTTGAACAGGAGTGTCAAAGATGCAGCCCACAATACTTTCTGAATGCAACCTAAACCAGATTAAAAAGTTATTGGGAATTAAACATGATAAATAAATATTGAATAAAATATAGATAATATTATTTTTTTCTCTTTTTTTTTTCCCCTTTTTGGAGGTGGAAATGCCAGAGTCACACAGCTAGTAAGTGTTAACTGTCTGAGGCTGGATGAGCCACCTAGCCACCCAGATAACATTATGTTTTAAAGCTTTCAGTATGTGGTCCACCAGCATTCCTATGTCTGAATTAGTAACCCCATTTCTATTTGAATTTGACACCACTGCCCTAGATCATTGGAGGCCAGGGTTTAAAGAGTAAAGTTCTAGTAACTAGGACACCATAATGCAGATTCAACATAGTCAGAGTTTATTAGTTTATTGACCACCAGATAGATTGATCTGAAACTCCCAAAAAGGTATTTGGTAAAAGAATTTAAGGATGACCTTTACTTTGGGCCCTCTGGGCTATTTTTGGGGTGGGGACGGGGGTTGTGGAGATTAAGGTCACCAAATGCTTCTGGGTTAAAGACAAATACAGACTGAAACTGTGCTCAATTCCTCTCTACTTAGGAATTGTTTAACTGAACCCCTGAACTTTAAAAAGTCCATTGGTTCAGATAAGGAAGTCTTTACAGAGAATCATTGTCATTTAAAGATCGAGTCTTCCTTTTTCACACAAACTAAAAGTTCTGGAGCTATTTAGGACCGAACTTGTTTGCCTCTGTAAAATAAACTGGAGGAGAAAAGGCAAAGCACTCAAGTATCTTTGCCAAGAAATCTACAAAAGGGGTCATGAAGAGTTGGACACAACTGGAAAAAAAAATGACTCAACAACAAAAACTTATTGGAGGACAATTTTGAAGAGCACTATTCTTCTGACCTGGGCAGCAGTTTTTAAACAACCTCTGTGATGTCCTCCCTGGAGGCTCAACTTATTTGTGCCAAATTTAGTTCACCTCCTGTTGGACTTAATGCATTGTAGCTCAGGATTCCAAGCTCTGAAGAGCTGCCATCCTTAGCCTCAGGCAAGATATCATTATTTTCCAAAGCATCCCATGGAAGTCTTCTCACTTCATGTCTCCATTCCCAAGCTGTCACCACATCCTCAATCACAATACCTCTGTCTTCTAAACATTTCAGTGCCAAAATGAGTTGGAAGATACTTGTGAAACACTTTCCTTTATGATGTCCACAGCTGATCAACTGCACTTAGTCCTATGCAGTTTTTTTTTCCTTTTTGTAAACTTATTTACTATTAGTTTACAATATTCACTTCCACAAGATTTTGAGTTCCAAATTTTCTCTCCTCCCTACTCCCCATGGCAGTTTGAAATCTGATAAAGGCTCTACATATATGTTTACATTAAACATTAGTCAAGTTGTAAAGAATTATAACCAATGGAATGAATAATGAGAAAGAAACAAAACAAAACAAAAGGAAAAAGAGAGAGAGCAAGTAGTTTGCTTCAATCTACTTTCATACTTTTTCTCTGGATGTGGGTAAGCTTTTCCATATTGAGTCTTTTGGAGTTGACTTATAACCTTTCAGTGCTAAGATAAGCCCAGTCTATCGCAGTCCATCATCACAGATACAATATGTCTGTAACTGTACAGTGTTCTTCTGGTTCTGCTTACCTCACTCTGTATCATTTCATATGTCTTTCCAGGTTTTTCTAAAATCTTTCAGCTCCTCATTTCTTCACAATAGTATTCCATTACATTCATTTACTACAACTTGTTTAGCTGTTCCCCAATTGATGGGCATCCCCTTGATTTCAAATTCTTTGCCACCACAAAAAGAGCTGCTATAAATATTTTTGTACATAGAGGTCCTTTTCCCATTTGTAGGTTCTCTTTGGGATAAAGATCTAGAAGTGGTATTTCTGGATCAAAGGGTATGAAATTATTTATAGCCTTTTGGGCATGGTTCCAAATTGCTCCAGAATAGCTGAATCAGTTCACAACTCCACTAACAATGCATTAGTCTTTTGATTTTCCCACAATTTCTATAGCATTTATCATTTTCCTGTTTTGTCATCTTAGCCAATCTGACCAGTGAGGTGTGGTACCCAAGACTTGTTTTGATTTGCATTTCTCTGATCAGTAGTGATTTACAGCATTTTTTCCTATGCTTATAGATAATCTTTAATTTCTTCCTCTGAAAACTGCCTGATCAAATCCTTTGACCATTTATCAATTGGGAAATGATTTGAATTTTTATGAAATTGAATCAATTCTTGTATGTTTTAGGAATGAGACCTTTATCAGAGACACTGGTTGTAAAAATTCTTTCCCAATTTTCCGCCACCCTCCCAATTTTGGTTATATTGGCTTTTTTTTGTACAAAAACTTTTCAATTTATTGTAATCAAAAGTATCCATTTTGCATTTCCTAATGCTCTTTATCTCTTGTTTGAATATAAATCTTCCCTTCTCCATAAATCTGACAGGTAAATTATTCCTTGCTCTTCCAGATTGTTTACAGTATTAGCCTTCATATCCCAATCATGAACCTGTTTAAACTTTATTTTGGTATATGTTATAAAATATTGAACTAAGTCCAGTTTCTGCCATATTATTTTCCAGTTTTCCCAGTAGTTTTTGTCAAATACTAAGTTCTTATACCAGAAGTTGGAGTCTTTGGGTTTATCAAACAGTAGATTACTATACTCATTGACTACTGTGTCTTGAGTATCTATTCTTTTCTACTGCTCTACCACTCTATTCCTCAACCAATACCAGGAAGTTTTGATGACTGCTGCTTTGTAATACAGTGTAAAATCTGGTTATGATTAGGCCATCTTCCCTAGCATTTCTTTTCCTTAATTCCCTTGATAGTCTGGACCTTTTGTTCTTCCAGATGAATTTTGTTACTATTTTTTCTAGCTCTATAAAATAATTTTTGGTAGTTTTATTGGTATGGCCCTAATTATGTAAATTAATTTAGGTAAAATTGTCATTTTTTATTATATTATCTCAACCTAACCATGAGCAACTGATGTTTTCCAATTATTTAGATCTGACCTTTTTCGCGTGAAAAGTGTTTTGTAATTGTGTCCATAAAGTTCCTGGGTTTGTTATGGCAGGTAGACTTGCAGATATTTTATAATGTCTACAGTAACTTTAAATGGATTTTCTCTTTCTATTTCTTGCTGTTGGGCTTTGTTAGAAATATATTGGAATGCCAAGGATTTATGTGGATTTATTTTATATCCTGCAACTTTCCTAAAGTTATTTATTTTTTCAAATAGTTTTTACTTGATTCTCTAGGATTCTCTAAGTATATCATCATATCATCTGCAAAGAGTGATAGCTTAGTCTCTTCTTTACCCTTTCTATTTCCTTCAATTTCTTTTTCTTTTCTTATTGCTACAGCTAACATTTCTAGTACCAAATTGAATAACTGGGGTGATAGTTTACATACTTCTTTCAACCCTGATCTTATCACAATTGCTTATCTAGATGTAGATCTACCTTATTCCTAATACATATAATACTTGCTAATGGTTTTAGGTAGATACTATTTATTATTTTAAAGAAGACTGCATTTATTCATATGCTTTCCAGTGTTTTTAATAGGAATGGGTGTTGTATTTTGTCAAAAGCTTTTTTCTTCATCTACTGAGATAATCACATGGTTTCTATTAATTTTGTTATGGATATGATCCATTATACTACAGTTTTCTTAATATTATACCAGCCTTGCATTCCTGGAATAAATCCTACCTGACCAAAGTATATTATTTTTGTGATAAGCTGTTGTAGTCTTCTTGCTAATATTTTATTTAAAATATTATATTTAAAATTTTTGCATCTATATTCATGAGGGAAATTGGTCTATAATTTTCTTTCTCTATTTTGGTTCTTCCTGATTTAGTTTTCAGTACCATATTTTTATCATAAAAAGGATTTGATAAGGTTCCTTCTTCTCCAGTTTTCCTAAATAGTCTATAAAGTATTTGAATTAATTGTTCTTTAAATGTTTGATAGAGTTCACTTGTAAATCCATCTGGTGCTGGAGATTTTTTCATAGGGAGTTTATTGATGGCTTTTTCAATTTCTTTTTCTGAGATGCGGTTATTTAAATATTTTAATTCCTCTTCTGTTAATCTGGGTAATTTATATTTTTATAAATACTCATCCATTTCATTAAGATTGTCAAATATGGGGGCATATAATTGGGAAAAATAATTTCTAATTATTATTTTAATTTCCTCTTCATTGGAGGTAATTTTACCCTTTTTATTTTTGATACTGGTAATTTGATTTTCTTCTTTATTTTTTTAATCAAATTGACTAAAGGTTTATCAAATTTATTTTTTTTAATAAATCCAGTTCTTGGTTTTATTTATTAGTTCAATAGTTTTCTTAATTTCAATTTTATTAATCTCTCCTTTGGTTTTTAGTATTTCCAATTTAGTATTTAATTGGGGATTTTCAACTTGTTCTTTTTCTAACTTTTTCAGTTGCATGTCCCAGTCATTAATTTCCTTTTTCTCTCTTGTATTCATGTAAGCATTCAGAAATGTAAAACTTCCCCTAAGAACCACTTTCACCACATCCCATGAGTTTTGGTATGTTGTCTAAGTTTTTTTTTTTTTATTTTAGACTCAAACACCAGAACACAAATACAGAAAAAAGAAAAAAAATCATAAACAAATATTGCAACTCAAATACAAAGCAACAAAAAAAATGCATCATGTTCATAGCACAACATAAGAGAGGGGTTAAAATATATAACAATAAATTTTCATTTCAAGAAAGCCTGTATGATAAATACTACTCATTGTGTTGAGAATTGTCCATCTTTGCTTCCATGTAAATTTTATTTTGCTCTCTGCTGTGTACATCTTACTTTGTTCTTTTTTCTCCTCCCCCAACCCGGGCTATAATTAAGTGTGGACATATTTCTATATAGATATAGATGTATACATACACATATACATATACAGACATACATTTTCCCTAAAAAATTCTACTCCTGATTTTCGTTTTTATGTTTGTGCATTTCTGTTTCCTATCCATCCTGACTCCTCTACTTTATGTCTATGAAACCTTGCCCTCCTATTACTTGCTTCCCCCCTTCCAAGGATCCCTCCTATCCTCCCATTCCCATAAATCTAAATACCTCTGTATTGCTCCCTATAACCTATTGCCTCACCCTCCCCTCTAAAGATGCCTTCCTTTTCCTCTCCCTCCCCCCTGTCCCCTAACCATTTTATTTCTTCTGAATTTAAAAGACTTTTATACTCTTCTAGTTATATATGTATTTTCCCTATTAAGCCCATCCTTGAAGAAAGTTTACCAGAACTACCAACCCTTCTCCCCCATCTAATTCCTCTGTATTGAGGAAGTCCTGCTCTTGCACTTCATTTGTATAAAATATTTACTCTTTTTAGCTTTTTCTAAGTGGTTTTACTTTTTAAAGTCATATCATACTAAGGTCTACCCCAGTCTTTCTTACAAGCTTCCCAATGGCTAATGACAATCTTAGATATACATTTTACATATATTAAAAAGTAAATGATTTCTCCTTATTGAATTCCTTGTAATCAGCTTTATGTTTCTCTTGGCTCTTATATGTCAAATCCTCTAAGTTCAAGTTTTTTTTTTTAAACAAAACATTGAAAATATGGCAGTTGATAAAATGTCCATTTTTTTTCATTAAGTTTTATGCTTAACTTTGCTGGGTATGATATTTTTGGCCAGAGACCCAGTTCTTTTATTCTTTGACATATAGTGTTCTAAGACCTGTGATCCTTTAGTGTCTCCACTGCTAGGTCTTGTGTGATTCTAATTGCCACACCATCATATTTTTTCTTTCCTTATTGCTTTTCATATTTTATCCTTGAGCTGGGGGCTTTGAATTTAATTATCATATTCTTATAAGTTTACCTCATAGTACCTCTTTCAAGTGGTGAACTGTGGATTTTTTTCTTCTTCTACTTCCCCCCACACTCCACTTGTTGTAATCTAAGAACAATTTTCCTTAATTACAATAGTATCAGAATTTTTTTTTGTTCATAGATTTCAGGTAGTCAGAGTATTCTTATATTTTCTCTTCTTGATCTGTTCTTCAGATCAATTGTTTTTCTTATAAGATGTTTCACTTTCTCTCCTATTTTTTCCTTCTTTGTATTTTATTTAATTAGTTCCTGATTTGTTTTTTTATACCTTTATGGCCTTCACCTTGCCCAATTATAATTTTCAAGGTTTCATTTTCTCCCTTAAGATTCTGGATCTTCTTTTCCAACTGCCTGACTTTCTTTTCATGATCTTGTTTTCTTGGATTATAATTATTAATTCATTTTTTCCCCCTCCATCTCTCTTACTTGATTTTTAAAGTCTTTTTAAAGGTCTGCTATGGATTCTTTTTGGGCAGATGACCAGTTGATGTTACTCTTTGAGGTAGAATAGGGCTTCTTTGCTTCAAAAACCTCTTCTGTGGTTGCATTCTTTCTCCTTTGCCTGTACATTTTTTTTTGTAGTAATGGCTGAATTTTTAATCACCTTGAACACTGGGGTATGGGGGATGATGCCTCTTGCCCCTGATCTTCCATTCTTCCCCCTATCCTGGATCCAAAGTCAAACTTCCATCCTCTTATAAGTGTCCACAGCCAGGGACATTCTGCCGCACTGCTTCTGCACTCACCTAGCAAAGAGTATGCTGGCTCTTTCTTGCCCCTGCCACTGCCTGCAGCACAGTTGGATCTGGCACTCTTTTTCAGCTGAGGCTCCCTACATCTACCCTGGCTCAGATACACTACTACCATGTGTCCCCGATAATAAGACCTATCCCGAAAATAAGCCCTCCCCTTACTGTGTAAGATTCCTCTAAAATAAGCCCTCCCCCGAAAATAAGCCCTATTGAGATTGCTGCTGTAGTGAAGGTGATCCCCTGTGCTACACGCTACATTATGGTACCCTCTGTATGCACTGCCCTCCCCGCGGGGTGAAATGCACGCCGCGCTCCGAGTTGTATCCAATCAGAGCTGCAGCAGTGAGCGCGTCATCCTGTTCTTTATTGAATTCATTATTGAATAAAGGTACATTTTTTTGTTCACATTTACCTGTTTATTAGAATTGCTGTCAATGTTCATTAAAATAAGCCCTCCCCTGAAAATAAGCCCTCTGGTGTTTTTCTGTCCAAAAAAATTAATAAGACAGTGTCTTATTATCGGGGAAACACGGTACCCTCACTATGGGATGGTTGTGGTGGTGTATGGCTGGGCCTGAGGTAGCCTCCCAAACCAATTAACCCCAGGGCTTCCTGCTTGTTGTGTAAGCTACTTACTTTGTTGTCAACCAGGACCCTAGCCTAGAGGTATTTACTCTTCACAGGGAATTTGGTCCTGGGATCTTCTAATCTGGAATTGTCCCAGAAAGACTCAAGTTGTGCTGTTCTTGTTCATTTTTAACCACACTTTTTTTTCTCCCCTAATGTGCTATTTTTGTCTCTTTTGTGGAGGAAAATCTTGAGAGTTTGGAATTTTCTGACCCACTCTGACATCTTCCCAGAATCTTCTCTGTAAGTTTAACAGTTTTATTAATGACATAAAGAAATGGATTGCATACTCATTAAATATGTAGATGACATTATTCTGGGAAGGATAAATAAGATACTATAAGACAAGATGAGGATAAAAAAGATCTTTAGAGCAGTGAACTAAATGTAATAAAATGAAATTCATTACAATGAATTATATGAGTAAAATAATGTAATAAAATATAATTCAATGAAGATGCAAGTAAAAATCATACTTGTGACTGAATCTGATAAGATGAAACTTAATAAGATGTAAAGTCTTGGGGACAAGTACTCAAAGAGTACAAGAAAGGAAAGGCATGGTTATATGGCAGTAGAACCATGTAAATAGTTTAGGGAATTTAGTGACCTGCAAGTTTAAATTTAGTGGATAGTGTAATCTGCCCACACCCTGCCCCCCCCCGAAAAAAACCAAAACATTCAACTAATTAATGTGATTTTGAGATGTTTTAAGGAAATGATAGCTCACAAAAACATGTAGGTACTCCTATTTGTACTTCATCCTAGTTGGGTCACATCAGTAGTAGTTTGTCCAGGTTGGGATAGATGCTAATAATCTAGATGTGCACAGAAGAAAGAGTAACTAGAATTTTGGAGAGTTTGAATAGGATTCACTAATTTTGAACTATTTTAAATAACAATTATATGTAAAATATGAAAATTGATTTTATCCCAATGGGAATATGCAATGGAAAAATATTTTTTTTACATTTTTTTATTAACAATATCAAAAGATGAGAAAATTTATTTATGATTTGCTTATTACAGTGATATTTATAGAAAACATTTAATAATTAAGAAAAAATAAATCACTAAGTATTATCCCTAAAGATAAGCCCTCACTGATACTAAAAATATTATTATCTTTAAAAATTCTTTAGCAATGTATATTAAACTGTCTTCTCTTTCTTTAAATCTTCATTTATAAACTGGTATATAAAGAGAGTTTTATCTACCTTTAAGCAAATTTAATGTGTATATTCTCACATAGTGAAGAAAGTATGGCTTAAATAAAGTAAAATTGGTAATACATTTAATAAGGCATTATTGTCCTTGCAATTTTTTACATTTGGACTAAAATAACTTAGAACTCAGTTCTTGAAAATGTAGTCAATCGTACTTTCTTTTCTTTTAATTTATGAAATAAATGAGCATTTCTATGATACAATATAATATTTTTAAGGATGATTCATGAAACTAAAAATGTCTTATGTACAAGTTGTTATTTTAAATTTATAACAAAATCATACTGTAATTTTTCCCCTCCTCCTACCCCGTACTATGTGCTTCTACCATTACAAACAAATAGGTATATGTAAAATTATTCTATATATACTTCTATTTTTCACTTCCTTCTCTGGATGCACATACTGTCATTCTTCAAATGTCTTTTATATTTTAATGGAGTATTTATATTAGTCAAAATGACTTATCCCCACAAAGTCATTCTTAAAACAATATTGCTGTTACCATATACAATGTTCTCTTGGTTCTGCTCATTTCACACTTCATTATTTCATTGCAAGTCTTTCCATGTTTTTTTTTCTAAAATCATTGAGATCATCTTTTCTTTTAGCATAATGGCATTCCATCACAATCATAGACCACAGCTTCTTCAGCCATTCCATACTTGATGTGTATCCTTGCAGGTTTTGTTGTTTGCCACAACAGAAAGAGCTGTTATAAACATTTTAAAACATACAGGTTCTTTTCCTTCTTATCTAATCATTTTTAGAAATAGACCTAGCAGTGTTGTTCCTGGGTTAAAGGATATAGGGAGTTTTATCACTTTTTGAGCATAATTCCAGATTACCCTCCAAAATAGTTGAATCAGTTCACAATTCCTCCAACAATGCATTCATGTTCAATTTTTCAACATAGCTTCCAACATTTGTCACTTTGTTCTTCAATCATTTTAGATAAACTGATGCATATAAAATGACATCTCTAGGCTGTTTTAATTTGCATTTCTCTAATCTATAATGATTTAGCATTTTTTCCATATGACAATAAGTCAATTTGATTTCCTCATTAGAAAACTTCCTGTCCATATCCTTTGACCATCTATCCATTGACTAAACTAATTTATATATTCAACACTATCCTAATTAAATTGCCAAAAATATTTACTGAATTAGAAATATATATATAACAAAATTCATTTGGAAGAACAAAAAGTCAAGAATATTAAAGGAACTAATATTAAGAAAAAAAAGAACATTTAGTAATACCAGATTTTAAACTACATTTTATGGCAGTAATTATCAAAACTATCTGGTACTGGCTGAGAAATAGAAAGGTAAATCATTGAAAGAATAGAAATACAATGTATAGCAGTAAATTAATAAAAAATCTCATTTGACAAATCTGAATACTTAAGATTTTGGGATAAGAATTTATTATTTGGTAAAAATTATTAAGAAAACTATAAAGTAGTATGGCAGAAACTGGGCATAGACAAATATCTTACACCTTTTACCAAGATAAGGTAAAAATGTATATTGATTTAGATATAAAGAGAGAGATTACCAAAAAAAAATTAGAAAAACATGGAACATATCAGACTTATGGTTAGGCTAACAATTTATGAATAAATAAGAGGTAACAAAGTTAGTAAAATGAATAATTTTGGTTATGTTAAATTAAACTTTCTTATTTGACTACTGAAGACATGGAAAGCAGTCAAGGATTATAGTCTCTCAGTGACCTACAGTTTTGAAATGAATAAACAAATATTGATTCTAATTTAAAATTTCTTTTGCATTCCCTCAGAATAAAAGTGTTAGGTTATTCCTAAATTTTTTAAATTCAGTATGAGATTATTGTTGCTGTTGTTTCCCCTTAGAAATAAAGATTCTGGAAGGTGTCCTTTTCAAGAATTAGCTTGTTTTATCCACATTTAAAAATGACTAATCAGTCAATCTATGTTCTTTCATGATTTTTTTCAAAACATTCAGGTATTTAGCTGACACATGCTCATCTGCAATGGCAACCTCTCTGATAATTTTAAATTTATTTAATTGAACTTGATTTTTAAAGGGATTGAACCAACCAACACTTGAAGTAAAAGTTTTTTCACCCACCATTTCATTTCCATTTCCTTTCACTACCTAAAATAAACTTGAAGCTTTTGTCTGAATGACTTCTCTGCTAAGAGGAATATATTTTAATTATAATCTTCCTTCTAAAACATGTTCCATTTCTATTAATGTAACAGTTTTATTCCTTTTAGTGGTTTGCAAGTCACAAAAGACTGCTGTAACTTTGCCTTTTTCTTTGATCTAGCCTGCATTTGTATAATATCTGGAAGAATAGATTCAAGCATTCTGACTTCTTACTCTCTTTTAGAGTTCAATTACATCAAATTTCTGCTCTAATGTAATAACAACTTCTTTTTGTGTACTAGCAGTGTTTCCATCGTAAGTATCTTTTTTCTTTTTTTTTTCCATTTGGATAAGTGGCTTTAAAAAACATAACTCAACTATTGATATTATGGTATGCAATACCATATCATATCCACATAATAATAGGCAAGTTCAGACTGAAAATATAGAAGGATGTTTTAGCCTCTCATTAGTTTGCACACATTGCATTAATTGAATTTTAATTCACATTAAATTTAACTTCATATCTAGGTAGCTAGATGACTTAATGGATAGAGTGCTTCATCTGGATATAGGAAGACTTGAATTCAAATCTAGCCTCAAACACTGACTGTGTAGCCCTGGGCAAGCCTCTTAATCAGTTTGCTTTAATTCATTGGAAAAGGAAATGACAACCCCCCCCCCCAGTATCTTTGCCAGGAAAATCCTATGGACAGTATTTCCATGACCATGGGGTCACCAAGAGTCTGACAAACTGAATAGCAACAAATTATGGATTAGAGTTGGAAGACCTAGGCAACATGGACCAAACGGAGATGGAAGTGTGCTCAGGGTGTAGGAGTTTGAGGTTTCATTTTGGACAACTAGATGATGGTAGTGGATAGATCTCCAGTCATGGAATCAGGAAGAACTGAGTTCAAATTCTGCCTCAGACACTTACTAGCTGTGTGACCCTGGGCTAGTCACTTAATGCTGTTTGCCTCAGTTTCTTCCTCTGTAAAATGAGCTGGAGAAGAAATGAAAAACTACTCCAGTATCTTTGCCAAAAAAACCCTAAATGGTGTCATAAAGAGTTGGATGTGACTGAATAAACATCACTTTGCACTAAAGAGAATTTTGTATTATTTGAACTCACAGTAAATATGGCCTAGCTGTATTCCATCAAAGCATTATTCGAAAGAAATGGATTTAGTCTTCAGGAGGCAAGAATCAGAGAGACATAATAGCTTCTTGAAAGTTCTAAGATGTGCTTATTATGGAAGATTAGACTTACTCTGTTTCACCTAAGAGAGAAGAAGCTATGAGTTAGAATTATGCAAAGTCAGTCAATAGGCATTTATTAAGTGCTTCTGTTTGAGGTACTGGACCAAATTTGCCTTAATGCCAATGATGGGGTACAGGCTCTGGAAACCCCCTTGAACTCAAATTAAATCTTCCCATTTGGTGAGGCATTTGCCTGAGGCCATAGGGCTTTCATTGTTGCTCTGCCCAAATCTTTTTTTTTTTTTAGCTTGGCTAATTTTTATTATCTGAGGCCAAATTTGAACTCGGGTCCTCCTGACTCCAGGGCCAGTGCTCTATTCACTGCAGCACCTAGCTGCCCCTCTACCCAAATCTTTAGCCCCCCTTTGTCCAGCAACTTCCTACCATTAATCACTCATTTACTGGAGTCTGATGTCATTTGACTCCTCCTGAAGACCCTCCCCAGACTTCTCTTCTAGACCACCCCTAGATTCCTCTCACAACTTTTCTGTATATAAAACCCCATCTTGCTCTCTGTGATGTGAGAGCACCATAGAATTTTCTAGCAGACTGTCCAATACAAATGAACTTTTCGTAAACTTTGCTTTTCTTTGGCTGAAAGAAGGCTTGAGTCGAATTCATTCCGTATGTTGGTATTTTGGGGTCTTGAGCACCCCTAACCCTATACCTCATCATTTTATGCTTATCCTCTTCACTAGGTATCAGCAACAATAGATATTTAGCCTTGATGATGTGGATACAAATGGTGCTGATTTTGCATCAATAAAGCTCCCAATTGCTACAGAGAAGTTCTAAGTGAATTCTTTCCCAACTGAACCAGCTCTACCAAATCAAAACCTCATCCTTTTGATGGCCCTGTACAGGGAATCCAAATATTAATTGTACTCCAATGATCTTCTAGCCTCTTTCCGGGACACTGGGATGAGCTGCAAAGCATTGCTAGGAGACTGGTATGATGGAAATTTGGGAAGGAGATGTTAAGGAAAAGTGCCTGGTGTTCCATTGTAATGCAGCCTGACCTCAACATAATATAGAAAAGTAATTTGTGAAGGGGATTTCTAAACAAAACAAGCTTAATTAGAAATGAGGTCTTCCAAGCTTAAAGAAAAGGCACCTTGCTCAGCCAGAGCAGACATTTTACCCTGTGTTGTTCACCCCGCACAGTGGTTTATCCTGTGTTGTTCCTTCCCCTCCCCTATGGAACCTTGGTGGAGGCAGGTATGGGGGCCTCTGTGCCTGTTTTTCTTTGGGGGTTCCTGTGCCTTAGTTTCAGGGTCTGCTCCCTGTGTAGTTCCCCTCTCTGTGGGATACTAGGGGAAGTGGGTGGGTGGGCTGGCCACTGCACCTGGAAAAACTGCCTAGAAGAAAGCCTGTTCTCTCTCCCATATCCTTTTCTTCCCTTCCCCAGTGGGATATGCATTTTCAAGTCTGATGTCTCAAAGATTAAAGAGACAAGAAACTACAGATCCTCTCCAGTCAAGACTGAAAAGTAAGTCTCCCCTCTCTCCCTATCCCTTTCTCACCCTGCAGTTGGGCTGGCTCTCCAAGCAGCTAGGTAGGCTTGGAAGTGTATTTTGGGCCTCACTTCTCAGGTCCCATTAGAGCAGACAGTTACAAGGCTGTCTGGTACTATGCCTGACACTCTCAGGCTTTCTGTCCAGCAGTTCAAGGCCATGAGCCTGGGCACACCTTCCAAAGCCCTGGAAGGCTATGCCCAATTCTGTAAATTCCCTTGTCACTAGGGAATTGGAAAAACTGTAATGTACTCCCTTCTACTCCCCAAGGCTCCCTGTCCCCATACCTGTGGCTGCAGGATCCCCTTTCCCTCTTGGCCACCAGATCATTCCAGGTGGACTCGGCAGGACTTCCCTGAGAGTTGCCTCTAGACTAGCAAAGAAAAAACTGAGACTCATCTTCGTATAGTCTCCACCCTGACCAGGCTGTGAAAGGTAAGAACAGTAGTGAAAAGTTAGAACAGCTAAAGATATCTTAGCAGATTCTAAAGGTATTGTGATTGATCATTAAGGAATTTTGAAACAATCTCTTTAAATCTCATCACTCCCCTTCTCCCATTCTCTTCCCTTTAGTTAAGAGGGTATCTCAGTAAGACTGCAAACAGCCCTAGAGTTTTTCTATTAATTCTCTGTTAACTAAAAATGTCAAATAGAAAGGGGACTCTCATTCCCCAAAGTTTCATTTTTGAGCATTTGGTGTTTTTATTTCTGGGGGGGGGGGGAAATTGCTTTGATGAAATCTGAATGAATCTTGTTAAGTATTGATGTGATTAGCACTGACAATGATAGTTGAATGATACTACTAGCAGATTTGAATGAGGAGAGAATCAAACCCCTTATTTTTTAAAGACTTCCCTATGACATCAGAAGCCTAGAAAAATGAGAAACTATAGCAAATTTCTCAAAAAAATGTTAGGAACTATAGGAAAATAGAATATCAATATAGAAATTTGTAGCTTTCCAAGCATGGAAGAAATTAACACATTGTTCTAGTCTTTTTCCACAAAAAAAACCCTGAATTTATCCATTTTAAATGATTGATTCAAAAACCCTCTTTGACTTGATGCAGAAAAACTCCCAGTGGAACTAAAAGATGAAGTAACCCAACTTTACATCAGCTTGAATGGTTTAACTGTATTTCCTAAAACTGTAGATCTTTCTCTTTCCCCCATTGTACTTACCTGACAAGGTGCAGTTGCATTTGGAATCTTGCACTTAATCACTACATGATTGGTTAAGAAAAATCTTTTCCTCTTGTAAATGATTAAAACAGAGAGCCTACTTAGGCCTTTATGATAGCAACACTGAGATGGCTTAAAAAATCAGTTTCTTTCACTTATCATTCACCTCCCTATAAATTCCATACACGTTAATTAAACTTTAACCCAATATATGAATACCATTGGCCATTTAATAACCAGATTACCATAATTATAGGATATTTATTTTCATATAAATAAAAATTGTGGAAAAGAAACTACAAATTTGAAGTGGTCATTTTAAACTGTAATCTCTGGGGTTAAATGATATTAATGCTGTGAAGTTAGCTTTATTGAAGAGAATCATTCAAACTTAAGAAAAAAGGTGTACAATATTCTGTAAAGTTTTCTTTGCGAATATTCTGGCATGTCCATGTGCACGGCTGGAACTCACATACAACTTATGAATTATAAATCAATCACCAAAAAGTTTTCACATGTTTGCTTAGTAGAACACCACAATTAATTAGTATATTGTGATAGTATAACATTATAAAGGAGCCATGTAATCAGACCTTATGAGTTGAAACTTACCAGAAAACTCAATACTATTTTAAAATTCCATTCATTCATTCAATTAAATACAAGTCAACAAACATTAAGTACATATTATATGGTAGGCTGTAATGATAAAAAAGAAAATGAATAAATCTATACTGATCCTCAAGGATCTTACAATCTAAGCATATAACTAGGTTTAATGCAGTGTGGTTCCCAATAATCCTCACATATTGATAGAAGCTTAAGGTTCCCCAAAGTACTTTGCATTCATTATCTTTATAAGCCCCATAATAATATTTTGAGGTAGTAAGTATTGATGAGATATAGGCTTTTTGAACCTCCTTGAAAACTCTGATCGAATTTTCCCATTTGATGAGGCACTTGCTTGAAGCCATAAACCTTTTATTGTGGCTGGGCTCAAACCTCTGTTACTAGCCTAGCCCTCCTTTGTCCAGCTAGCTTCCACCCTTGAACCTCCCAAACCCTTCATGGTCTCATCTCCAGGTAGTCTCCAGCCTTAATCTCTCCTCACTGTAGTCTGACCTCATCTGACTCCTCCTGAAGACCCTCCCCAAATTCCTCCCCTAGACCCCCTAGATTCCTCCCACAACCTTTCTGTATATAAGACCCCATCTTGCCTCCATGAGGTGTAAGAACTCAGGAGAATGATCTAGCACAGACTCACTCTGTGTCAGCATATTCTGGTCTGCTTGTCCAATGCAAGTGTCACAGATGCTGAGGCTCCTTAACAGTCTATCCAATATAGAGAATATTTAATAAACTTTGTTTTTCTTTGGCTGAGAGAAGACTTGAGTCAAATTCATTCTGCAGGACCCAGTGTATTGATATTTTGGGGTCTCAAGCACCTCTAACCCTATACTTCATCATTTTATGGTGACCCTCTTCAAGTATTATCCCCATTTTACAAAAAGACAGAGAAATGGATCAGAGAGGTTAAGTGAATCTCCTGGGGCCATACAACTAATATCTGGTATCCAGATTGCCCTGGCTCTAACAGTCCACCACTTATACTCACTCCACCAAAAATATCTCAAGATAAACTAGTTTTGTTTCTGCCTTGAAGAAATTTAACATTGAGATTGTGGATAATAAATAACTATAAATATTGGAATGCAACTTTCTAAAATAGTGAACTAGAAGTTGAAAATAAATCCTTGAACTTCTTTAATTTCTTTTTTGTTTGTTTGTTTGTTCTCAGTCTGATTTAATGTTTCAGTTATTTAACCTGAAATGTAAATCACTTACAAAGGTATTTGTAAAATGATCATGTTAATATTGTTAAGTATAACCAGCCTTTGCCACACCTGAGGTTATTGCTATGGAAACTTAGGAGTGACTGCTCCCCCTAGAGGAACTACCCAGAGGTCCTCAAGATCCTAAGGTCATGGGGGTGGGATTTGAGTGGGGATACATTTTAAAGAATGGTCTTGAATTTTACCTTCTATTGACTCCTGAAAACTAGGGAGAACTGAAGGTGCAGGATACCAAGGAATCTCCACTTGAAAGTGGGGCAAAGCTTGGAGGACAAACAGATGAACAGTGAATTCATTTGGAGTGGAAGGAAAGACAATTAGGGATCTTTGTTATCACCAGGTGAGAGCTACAAGGAAATGAGTTATCCTTACTCCTTTTCCTGTGTTCTGGGAGAAGTCAATTTCCCCTATTATTTATTCAATCCATTCAGTGTGTGTGTGTGTGTGTGTGTGAGTGAGTGAGTGAGTGAGTGTGTGTCTTTTTCTTTGTCCCTTCTAATATGCTTCTTATGGAATTAGGAGTTTTAATTTCCCTCTTTAATTTTATGATTATAGTTTTTTAAAATTAATTTTAATTTTTAAAATTTGATAAATGTCAAATCTGATCTTTTTCTATTGCTTATTAATGGTATAGATTATGTAGAGACAGAGAGAGAAAAAAGGGCAGCCCTTTTTCTTTAAAGACTGGGAGACAGTTTTAAATTCAGTGAAGGTTGGGGGTGAGGTAGTCAAAGATGGGAATGGTGTCATATGAATCTCATTCCTACACTATACCCAGAAATTGTATGGTTTGTCCTTTGTTCTCAATGAGGACCATGACATCAGGGAGATAATGACATTACTTGCAATTGAATTTGGTTTGACTGAGAGAAGGCTGTGCAAAGTCATCATCCTTACTTTCTCCTCCAGTACCATCTGGATCCAGTGGTCAGATATTAATCAGGATGACTGGAGATGTCCCAGGATACAGTAGGAGTGCACACTTGGAAAATAGGCCTTTTAAAGAAGTGAGTCAAAGGGTGGTCCCTTTAATGTGTGTGTGTGTGTGTGTGTGTGTGTGTGTGAGTGTGTGTGAATTTTCTGACCAAAACAGAAACAATTACTATTTACATTCACTCTGAGCCAGGATGGTCCAAAAAAAATAACCATTAAGTGGTGCTTGGACATGAACCTGTTGTTCAGTTCCAATCAGTGAGATCCAGAGTGAATTGGGTTTAAGGCATTGTCTTTGAGAAAGAATTCTAACTAGTAAACCCCACATTAACTAGGTAGGTTTCAGTCATCAAAATTTACCTCCCTTTGGGCAGAACACCCTCAGGTTAAGGGCATGATGCAGAGGAGAGGAGAAAAGAAGAAAGGAGGGGAAGGGAGAGCAGAGGAAGATCTGAGTTGCCCAAACTGGCCAGCAGTATCCCAATTCTTGCAGCCCAGACTATTCACAGGTTATGGTTTTCTTTTCTCAAAGAGGACCATGACCTCAGAGAGATAATGACATGACTTGGAATTGAATTGGATTTAAGTGAGAGAGGACAGTGCAAAGTCACCAGCTTCACTTTCTACTCTAGAACCATTTGAGTCCAGTGACCAGATATCTCTGTAGCCTGTGGCACCTGGCCTAAAGTTACTTGGGAGACTTTCTACTAGGAATATTAGTATTGGCAGCCCTGACTGTTTCTGGAACATATACTCTCATGGAGCACTTCATTCTTGGGGCCAATCCATGCTTTCCTGGACTATTACAAGTGTCTTACTTATTTTGAGATCTCACATTTTAGAATTTTGGTCTCTGGATCAAAATTTTTATATTTTCAGATCTTACATTTTAGAATTTTGGTCTCTGGATCAAAATTTTTATTTATTTTCAGATCTTACATTTTAGAATTTTGGTCTCTGGATCAAAATTCCAAATTAAACATTTCAATGGCATTTGCTAGAGTGTCATCTTGATGAGGATGGGGGTGGAGGTGGGAGGATGGGAAGGGAACTCATGAAAAGAAAGAGTGATAACTCACCCACATGGGAGATCTGGCAGCCTGTGAATGCCTCAAAGTTTACAGGAACCAATATATTATAAAACAATTCTTTAGGGCCAGAAATGGTAAATCCTCTAGCTCAGCATAACCCCAGTGAAGATTCTGGACTGTTAGATGTATGCAATTCTTTTGTTCTTTCTTCTCAGCAGTTATCCTCACTGATAGAGTCAGTGTTTCATCTCAGCATGAAATAACATCAGATAACATTGCACTCTGAGAAAGATAAAATGAGGACTCCAAAAAATGAGAATGAATTAGAAATGTCCCCATAGTAGCAGCTAGGAGTTAAAAACAAGAAACTGAGAAATGTACCTATTGAGGGGCTATACAGAGTTTCCCAGTTCAATTACTTATTCTTCACTATGAATATTGGCACTGCAAGTGTCAGACAGCAAATGATAAAGTTGGTCATGACAGATTTATGATTTGAAGTGGAACCAACTATCTAAGACAAGTGAAATCCACTTATATGACAGCTTTTAAATGTAAAAAAAAAAAGAACCAAGCAAGGCATTTCTTTACATTGACTTGAATAAAAAGGATATGTTCATAGAGAGACTAAATGTCTCTATTCCTAGGATTTTATATGATATTGAGATTCACTATAAAGGGGAAAAAAATTTCTTATATAGCTATTAGAAAGGATTCCATATATATGTATGCATATATATGCATGTTGTGTGTGTATGTGTATGTTTGTATGTACATTTAGATAAAGCCCTGCTTTCTTTTCCCCTCTATAGTTACCATATAAATACTCTCTTGTTGATTTACAATTTATTCTGGGTTCCCTTTGAAAACTTTCTCAAACTTCTGAAACTTCAACTCAGCCTTCTCTGCCTTTTAGGAAGTAGAAGGAAAAAACACCACTTGAAAACAAGAGATTTTTCCTTTCCATTTTTTTTCTAGAAATCACCGTTAGAGATTTTTGTTTTTCTTTCTGACAGCAGAGCTGTTATTCTTTGCTGACTGTTTTGACATTTCCCAAAGCTGTAAACAGTTATTCTTCAGTTGGTCTTAGGCAGATTAGTGTAAAGAATTTTTTTCATAAACAAAATTATTTGAACTATTGATGGGATTATTGTTTTGTAGATTGTTGATGTTGTATTTCCAGGTGGGGGAAGTAATATTTAGGATATTTTGGTCCATTATTAAAAACTTGAGTGACATCATGGTGTAGTGAATAGAAATACTTTCTTAGAATCGGAAAGACCTGTTCTGCTTTTCCAGAAACAATTGACGGGATAAGCAGTTTTTGATTATGTTGCAGTAGAGGAAAATAATGATGATTGGCCTGACCAAAATTTATAGTAGACATGGTTTTAGTTTGGTTCTGTCTTTACATAGGTAAGCATAGCCTTGGTATCCTTGATTCTATTATCAAATAATCACACAATGTCAATGTTGAAAGAGAACTCAGAGACTATCTTGTCTAACTTCAATCTTGTCAAGAGTCCTGTCTAAATGCCACCTGATAAAATGATCATCTAGTTTTTAATGGTTAAGCTTTAGTTAGGAGGAACACACATAGTTAGAAAAAAATTCAAAACTGGTTCAAATTCTAGATTAAATACATGTTGTTTTTGTTGTCACAGACAATCTCTGAGTCTAAAATTTTCTAATATCTATGTAGACAGTATTTGACTATGCTCTGCAAATGAGGGAGTATCAATGATACTCCCTCGGTGTGGGACTGTATCTTTATTGACAAACATGCAGGGTAATTATAATGGATGAAGCACTTTTCTGAGTGTGTTTTAAAATGAAAGGGAAGGTCCAAGAAGCACATAAAGGTAACTAGTTTCATACCTATCTCTTGGTTGTTGGTATTAGTCAGACTGTCACATATATCTTAGCCTCTAGGTTGCTTAAGTCATCCATGTTCTATGTCAGTATTGTGGTTGAAGAGACAGATGAAAGCACGGTCCTAAAGCAAACATCATGTGTCCTTATCTGTCCATGCAGTTGTGACCATGACAATCTCTTTATGAAACTTTCAAGTCTCAGCATAGACAAAATGGTCATTTATTAACTATATTATCCAACTCCTATTTCATTAGTTTCAAAGGTAGATCTCTCTCCTAATCCTGTGATCCAGCCTTGGCCAAGAGTGGTATTTCATCTGAAATAAATGGATGGCAATATGAAATGTGTTATTTTCTAGCTGGGGAGACTAATCCTATTATTTCATGAAAGATGTATTATTTGTTACATTTGAACTTATGGTCCTACTTTTTACTATTTTTATTTAATTTTAATCTAATTAAATTGTTTACCTTAGTAGCCATCCTTATTATAGAGGCTTTTTGAATCCCAACCTCTGAGGAAGAAGAGGAAGTGGTAATGAGGTTCTTTGAAGAACATACATTCTAACAAGAGGGAGGACAATGGGAATCACCATTGGGAAAGTCAAAGAAATTATTTAATGACCCCTAATGTTCTGAGATTTTATGTTATTTTGCTCTGGTTTAAAGCATCAATATTATTGTTCTTTATTTTCACCAAGCTGGGAGTTGAACAGAGTTGTTTTTCATGGACCAGACTTAGGCCAGGATCAGGGCATCGTATGCCATACATCTTACTTATAGGACTAGAACCTAGACACCAGTCTTACAACTTCAAGACTCTGCTCAGGCTCACTGCTTCAGGGTCAAGATCTTTTACCATCTCAACCTTGTAGAGCCCTAACAACAGACATAATTGCCTCTTTGTTCCTGGTTGTCAGGATGGGGGAGTACATTGCATGGTCTACTACCTCTAGCTGGTCCCAGCAATGCTTAACATTTCATCCTAGCTGTCTTCTGACCCTCTGTCCTATCACTGTCTCTAGCCTGTCCACCCCACCCTCTATTCTATGACCACCCCCTACTTTTACTTCCCATTTTAGATACCACGGTTTAATCAGTAATGATATTCCTATTGGAAAGGGTTAGTGTTGGCCAAATTCCCTAGGCTCTCACTCATTGCTGTCTGATTCCTAAAGAGGACTCTCAATAAATGGAAGCAGAGCTAGAGGGAGGGAGCTGGAAGACATGGTCAGAGGGAGAGAGCAGATTAGGAGCAACAGTGGTATCTAGGTGATGTAACAATAAGATGACAAAAGCAGAGCATGGTGGGCCTGAGACCATTTTGATATGGTGAATTTTTCCTTACCACACTCTGCAGTACTTTGCTAGGTCTTCTTTTATGTCCCACAACTGCTACAGTTGACCAAGAAATAATGGCCTACTGTTCCTAAATTCAGAATTCCATCTCCTATTTTCATACCTAGAATGTAATCTCTCTGTACCTCTCAGTTTTAACCTCTCACTTTCTTCAGAGTTGAGGTCATATGCCATCTCATTCAGGAAGTCTTTCCTGATTTCCTACTTTTCAGTGATCTCTTCATCTTCGGATCATCGGACAAATTGTCCGTTTAATGTTATAAGGTCTTAATAGAATATTAGCTCTTTCAAGTTGAAGGGTGTTTTTCATTTATTTTTTGTATTCACAGTGTACATCACAGGAAATGGAGCTTAATAAATGTGTTTTGGTTTGGATTGCATATTAAAATTTGGCAGTTATAACTCGAAAGAACTCTATGCTAATTTAGTCTGACAAATTACAACTCAGCTTTGCTTGTCAAAAATGAACCTATAAGGTAGTTAAGCCTAGAAGTTTGATTGATTTTTCAAGAAATTTCCTTTAGGACAGCAAAGTAAAGATAGGGAATCAAGGTTCAAAGTGATCCTTGATAATTTGAGGTTTTCATGTTTGCTTGATTACTTGATAAATGCTGTTTTCTACAGTGAGGTTAAATTAGTATGGCAGAGATTATACTAATTAAGCATTACTCTAATTCCACTTAAGTGGTAAGGGATACATTTGTACTATATTTATTTCACTGTAGCTCTCACCAAAGTCTGACTGTTGTATACATTCCTTTCATATACATACATATACCTATACACACATACACACACGTATTTGGAAGTTTTTAGGGGTTCTTAGAAGTGATTTTATTATTTCCAAGATTTCAACCTCCACATCCAAATACAGTATTTCTAATAAACCCAGAGAGGCCAATGAAACTGAACAAGAAAAAGGGATCACTATTTTATAGCAGATAAAATTCCTGATGCTCTTAAATAATGCCTCACTCAAGAAGCCTTTTATTTATAATCATTTAAAAATGAATTGATATGAGATTCAAAATGGCTGAGTGTATTATATAACAACATTGCCTGATTGAATGGATTAAAAAGTCCCTAAGCACATCCTGATAGTTCTATAATTCACATTAAGAAGGGGAAAAACATCTAGCTGATTAGAAGGAATTACTGTTTGACATTTTAACCATTAAAACCTCATGGACTTGACATGGGTTTATTGCTGGTAAGAAGGACATATAAATCACCTCTTTGGGTACAATACCAGGCAAACAAATTTAGACAAAATTTTCCCTTTCAATTTCATCTTGAAAAAAATAGTTATAAAAGTACAAAAGAGACACCTGGAAAAAAAATGCTCACATTTACATAACAGGGTTATATTCTTTAAAATGAATACATGTATATATATGGATAAATACACATGCTTCATATTTGTATATAATTCATGTGTGTGTTGTCTTTAATTTCATCTTTGTTGGGTTCTTACAGGGTGGACATTCTCTACAGGTGTTTGAAAATCAGCATACTGTCTGCAACTTATGGTTTTAGATACTTAAAGCTTAGAGAGATAAACTAATTTCTCTGTGGACATACAAGTTGAATATGTCAAAAACAGGATTTGGACGCATTTCTTCCTTACTCTAATGCCAGCCTTCTATTCACTAAACTATACTGTTCCTGTTGTTCAGTTGTTTCACTCATGTCCATCTTTTCATGACCGTAGGATGCTAGAGTGGTTTTCCATTTCCTTCTCCAGCTCATGTTACAGAGAAGTAATTGAGGCAAAAAAGTTTAAATGACTTGCCTGGGGTCACACAGCAATTCAGTGTCTGAGGTAGGATTTGAACTCAGGAAGATGAGTCTTCCTGATTTGAAACCTGCCACTCTATTGTGACACCTAGTTATCTGTAGTTTTTGTATATATTTTCTATATTTCTGTTATTGTGGCAAGTGAAAGATGAAATGAATACAGAAACTCTGGTTTGAGCTTATGATAATATCAATTTATCGAGTAATACATGCGATTGCGCAACGAATCGGGACCAGGAGCCTTCCTCAGTTTTGGCACTGGAACCTAAATACAGGGGGAGACAGGCTTTTACAAATTAAAAATAATCAAATAAGACCAGTTAACTAAAAAAAACAATTAAAGAGGATGTAAAATTACATAATATGACTTCTAATAGGAAGAAAGATTAGGGACTTTCCTAGTTGGGAAGGGGAGAATAAACAGGTGCAATTCCCTGAAATTAGAAAAAGAGTTTTCCCACTCCCCCCAAGTGTCTGTAAACAATCAAAGGGACATAGAAACAATAACCAGTTAATCAGCATAGGGCCAGTTTTCAGGTAAGATATATGAATTGCTTAAAAATGTGTAATTGTAGAAAAAAAAACTCTTTGCATCAATCTTTGGGTCTGACTGGGTTTCTGGTCAGCATAACCTATGTCTTTAATTAAGGGTCTCTAAAAGGCAGGTAGAGGTGGTCCACCTTCCCAACCCTGCAGAGCTAGGTTCAAACAATACAAGGAGGTTTTCCCAAAATTCCTGGAGTTGAATAAAGTTTTCTCACAAGGCAGAAGTTGGACTAAAACAGTAATTGAATACAAAAGGAACTTCCAGAATTGAGCCACAAAATGGAGTCAGTATGGTTCATTCAATTCTCCTAAATAACTACTTGCTGTCCTAATCCCCTTAATTCCCTCACTACCTCTCTGACTTATAGCATGGTTAAAGGATGGATATAGACTAGATAGAGAAACTGAAATATCTAGCATTAGAGACTGAGAGCCAAAGTAGTTTTCAAATTATTTTAAGTGAGAATAGAATTGGTATGACTAGAATGTCAGGATGGCACAAATTTATCTCCACTTTAACAGTTTTGTGATTGTGATGGATTTGTTCTGAATAGTAAGTTATAATATAAGATAAATAAAGTGATAATATGATACATAAAATGAAAGTAAACATATATTAGCAAGAAAAAGCACTGAAAATTCCTATGGAATGGATGGTATTAAAAAAAATTGAATCATTTCACATAACCTTTTTCTCTGAATAGTTTAAGACATAAGAATGGAGCAATCATGGACCATTAATGTTTAAAGGCAATTTGTAGTGGACATTGCTTGTATCATATATTTTGCAGTTTGATTAATGTTTTCAATGTCTACCTTTTTCATTATACAAATGGCTCCACATTGGGTTATGATAGTTTTATCTCTAATCATGTCTTTGAATTTAGTGCCAACTACTACATCATTCTTTTATCTTCAGAAAATGAATTATTTTCAAATAAATATCTCATTTTTTTTGCCTTTTTTTTTGGGGGGGGCAATTGGGGTTAAGTGACTTGCCCAGGGTCACATGGCTAGTTTTTGTGTTAAGTGTCTAAGGCCGGATCAGAACCCATGTCCTCCTGACTCCAGGGCCGGTGCTCTATTCACTACACCACTTAAGCTTCCCCTAAATATCTCATTTTAATAGAAAGACAATATTTCCTACCTTCACTGGCTATAATATTGTACTGCATTCACTTTTCAGTAAGTAAAATGTATTAGTAATATTTTTGGATACTTTTAATTGTGATTTGATCAGAAGATACACCTGGATATACCTGTTCTAAAGGGGATATGACTCCAGGTAAACAAACATAACTATGTTTAATATCATATTACACCACACTGACAATAAGCATAATTTCTGATTATATTATTTTGATTGAACTCACATTGTTACCTTACTCTATGAGCAACAACTAGGGCAGAGAAAAGAAATTGACCCAGACTTTTAAATATAGAGGAGTGCTACCTCATGGCCCAACAAGTGATCATAGACAATTTAACTTACTAACATCAAATGGAAAAACAGACAGGCTACTGAAGACCTTGTCCTATTTCCCAGTCCACTTGCCTAACATGGAGAGGTCTTCCTCCTGCTTGGTCCCATCTTTGTCTGCACTGATTAACCTTTCCTCTGCTTGATCCTGTCTTCTTCATGGAATACCCTTAAAATGTTTTTTTCTCTATTCCTCTATTTTAGCAGCACATTTCAAATAACATTCCATTCACAAGTAGTTTTCTCAACAAAACTTTTTCAAGGCAAAACTTAAAGTTCCTACTTTAAAGTTTATTTGACAATCACATCTCACATTTTTATATGTTTTAAGGTTTTTGAAACAGCTCTTTAAATGCATTAGCTTATTTGCTTTTCTGGCTGGCTGAACCATTCTTGTAAGAAAGCAATCTTTGTTTTATCTCCTAGTAATTCTTAGGCAAAAACTCATGTTTCTGTTGCTAATTGCATTTTTTCTAACTCCTAACCTATGAGGTTAAGAGGAAAAGTAGGGTAAGTGAGGAAGAGAGATTTCCAGAATTGTTTTAGAAGCTTCAGTATCATGAATCTGGCCTAGATACCCAAAATAAAGAAGTTACTGCAGCAACCCAAAGGAGTGGGGTGGAGGACTGGTTAAACTAAGGGAATTGAGAACTGGGGCAAAAACTGTACCCACAACCACAAACAACTCCATTCTACCCATCCAGTATCAATAATACTTACGTTCATTTTGTATATATGGGCTCTCACTCTTGGTGACATTTCCTCTTTCCTGAATCAGTGGTGCTCAACCCACAGTGTCTACCACAAATATCCAAGGGTCAAGAAAGATAAGAGTCATGCCTTCCTATGCAGATTTATGTTGTTGATGGTTCCTTATATAAAGCCCTTTCAGCCTTGCAGAAACTGTTAAAACTTTCTTACTGCTTAGCATAGGCTTTAAGAATACAGTAATATCTCTACATTATTATAATGCATTAGAGTAAAACTTTTGTGAACGTAATTTTTATTATCTATCCAGGAATTGTAGACAGTTCTCAATTATTCACACCTAAGTAAGAAAACAAGAAGGAATAAGAAAAAAAATACATGTATCATACTACCCAATCATTTTCCCTCAAGGGAAAGGAATGGATGTGAAAGAAAATCTGTTCACCATAAGTTAAAGAGTAAAGAATTGACTTCCTGAGAAATACACTACATTTTTTTTATGGGGGGGGGTGGAGTACCAAATCATAACTGTCTCATATCCCAGCTGACTTTTTTCCCTGACTTAATTCTGTTAAGTTCCCATCTCAAGAGGGCCTCATATTTTTTCTTGAAGGTCTCTCTTAATTTCTCACCTTTAACCCAGATACCAAAAGAAATAGTTAACATTGTTCTCTTACAAGAACTAATCTATTAAAAAAAAACCCTGAAGTGATAAGTATATATTTAGTATTATTTAATACACTATAAACTTTCTGCTATTATCTTTTACACTGTACACAAACATTAACTTTTGTTACTCTAAATATATGATCTCTTGGCCAATGACATTTAAATCAATGCACTTCCAGAGGAACTGAACCACATCTCCATTGGCATTCTCAACACGAATTAAACTAGTATACATAAAGAAAGTTGAACCTAAGTGGGAGAGTGGTTCACAGGTCATCCTTTTGATGACAATCATTTAGAGAAATCCAAAAAAAAAAGAGTTACTGAAATTGATTTTATGGTATACCCCACAGGCAAGAAGAATTAGCACTTTGCAGAAAACTTTGCTCTCCTTTCAGTGCTCACCAAGAGCATAAACAGACAAAATGTCATAAAAGTTATAGTAAAAAAAAAATCTCTTACAGAGGGTAAATATGTAGAAAAAAATTAAGAACAATATGGTAATATATTCTATATTAAGTTAATTCTTCCTAAAATTTAGTGCCTTCTCTATGAAAGTGGACAGTGAAGAGAACAGTAAAAGCAATGACAATGTTAACCAACATTTTGTGAAACTGTTTATGGAAAAGGTCAGAGTTAGAAGCTACTTAGAAGCTTTGTGCCTGTATAACAAATGTTTTCTTCAAGAAGAGATTTAGAAAGCTTCACATATGACAAGTTCTGAATAGCATGAGTCAGAAGGAAATGGATTATATCTTCATGGAAAAAAATCCATTTCATTTAAGGATCTGTTATGTGGAGGGGTGAGTAAGAGCACTGGCCCGGTAGTAGGGAGGACCCAGGATTGGTTCCAGCCTCAGATACTTAACACCCACACAAAAATAACTGGCCATGTAACACTGGGCAAGTTACTTAACCCCAATTGCTTAAAAAAAAAAGAATCTGTTATGTGCTGTCAGATCAGCAACCAATCAGAGCAATAGTAAGTGTGAATACCAAATAAGAAAAGTTGTGCATTATTATAGCAGTTCCAACCTTTAAATAAGCTAAGAAATGGGGGGCGGGGGAGAATGAAAACAGATAAAAGTAAAAACTATTATCTTAACTTTGACCATTTATTAAATAAAAGGAAATGATAAAAATGATCACTAAAGCAAAAATATCTAAATAACAAAGAAACAATCTAAGCCAAAAAAAAATAATGCCCTTATCAGATAGAGAAAGAAGACAATCACTTGAGAGTAAATGCTTCCTTAGAAGATATCATAGACTGGCCAAATAAATTGCATTATATGAATAAAATATAATATTACTGAAATATTACTTAAGATTAAATGTTTAGTTAATTGGATAAGTATTAAATTCTTAAGATTTAAAAGTTGGATATGAAGAATAAATGCAGACAAAATGTGAAGAAATTAATAATTTTACGGAAGGATTACAGTTTTTATAGATATTCAATAAAGAATATTTTAACTATTCAAGTCTTAGAGTGAGACCCTTATCCTATAAATAAAAAGTTGATATAATCCTTGAGTAAGAGGCTCATATTGACATTCTCATTGTGAAGGAAAAAAACACACATTTATTAAGTACCTATTTTGAGGCAGACACTGTGGTAAGTGCTTCACAAATAGTATTTCGTTTGATACAATAACCCTAGGAGGTAGGTGCTATATATTTTCCCCCATGTAGAACTGAAGAAACTAAGGCTAAAAAAGAGGTTGATTTGTTCACATCATACAGTCGATAAGTAACTAACATCAAATTTAAACTCAGATCATCTTGACTTTAGGCTGAGCAGTCAATTTATTATATCCCTTAGCTGACTTAAGAAGTGAAACTAGAAGTATTTTAAATTATTACTAAATGGAATGATGGCCACTCTGTGGAAACTGTCAAATGATGGAATCAGTTCAGTTGGTTCCATCATGGACCCAACAACAAATAAAAACAATTCCATGGGATATTTAATACTCATACCTTGCAATACTCACAAAAAATAAGGGGAAAAAATTATCATAAAGACAATTGAAGCACATGTGCCACCATCTGTAGAAAAAAGGTAAATAAGTAATGTGGTGATATTTTAAATATCATTTAAATAAAATCAACATAGAAAGCAAGGGATTTCAGAAAATATGACTTAAGATCAAGAAATGAAAAATTACTTATCGAATAAAAGCAAATTCCCATGCATATATATCTTGAATATTTTTAAAGAAGATATTCTGGAAGTACTTCACATGGTGAACACTGAATAATACCACTCCACTTCCACCCAAGATAAATGGATTACATCCTACAGTAAAGAAATGCAAACATCTTTTTTTTTCAAATGGGAAGCATTCTCAAACTGTGTAGATTCAAACACCAAAACATCTCATTTTGATCAAAATCAACAAAAAATTTCCAAAAATGTCTGCCAAGGAAAAGAATATATGACATATAATTAAAACAAAATAAAGAAAAAAAATTCCACCTGACATGTTCAAATATGTTCCATAAAAATAGAAACTGGTAAGTGGAGTAGACATGGACATCTACCCTGTCTTCCCTTAGATATTTTACTGTTGTAAAGCAAATGTCACAAGGAAAAAGAGAGAAGCTAGAAACTGCCTTGGCTATTAACCTGTTGCCAAGCCAAGGGACATGGTAGTCAAAACCAGTGGTAACACTGGTTTCGAACATAAACTAAATATAACCATGGTTAGCCACCATGGAAGAGAAGGTGAGTTACATAATCATGTGGACATATTTAGGGATATTTCTGTCTTCACTTTTACAGAAGGTATGCTAACACTGACTAGAAAATCAAATCCTTCTCAACATGACACTGACTTTATTCAGTCACTCATCATGATTACTCATGATGGATTGCTCATGAGGATGCTTCTGCATCCTCAAATTCCACAAATTCATATCCCTATATGCCATCATAAGGCATATCAGTCTATATCATGTACTCTTTTAAATATAAGCTAAACCTCTAGTATTATGGATTAGAAATAATCTTGACTCTCCAGCATAAAGTTAACACATGATTGATTAGGTCAGTGCTGTCAGCCTGAGTAGTAGAAACCTAGAAATTTTGTTTCTGAGCATTGTCTCTTAAAGGTCATTAAAAGATAGGTAACAGAAGAGCTGAATTTTCTTCAAGGTTCTTGTGTGTACAATATGTACTCTTTATATTAATATTGCAATGAATTGAATTGTTATAGGTCAGGAAATCAAAAATAGTTTCATGGCCCCAAAATAGATCAATAATCAATATCAACTCCATAAGCTTTTATGTAATCTCTGTCTTCGAGTAAATGCCACTACGGAGGGACCACATCTTACTTTTATGCGCTATGGTAAGGCTCTAATTGTATTTTAACTAAATGAATGTTATACAGTCTATGAATATCTTTGTAACCTTTCATTATCTCCTGTTTTGTCCTAAATTAGTAAAAAATATAATATTTTATTTTGATTCACAAGAAAACTAGCTAATGATCATAATTTAGATGGTAGTATAAGGCAATAACTATTTATACAAATTATTACTCTAAGCACCTGCTCTAATTTTCCATTTATTGTGCTAACAATATTTTTGCCTTAATTAAAAATGTTAATTGGCCATGATATAGATAGCAAAATAAGACCTTGTAGCATATGCACAAGAATTGTACAATATGTGCATTACTTTTTTTCCCCAAAATGATGAGCTACAAATGAAAGTATTCAGAAAATGAATAAATCCACATTTCTAACTTTATCTATTCACTTAATATCAAATTTAACATGATTTTCCAGTATTTCTTCCTACCATACATTTAGATTTTCACCTAATTAATGCACATATATGTAATTTTCCCATAGTATTCTTTGAAATACACCTTCCTTTGAATTACTAAAACAGAAATCCTCTGAGTCTTTTCATTATAAAGATCTCTGATTCTATTATCACACCCCAAATAAATTCCTAAAATATTTGAAAATTATAGTTTAATTTGATTAGGAGACAGGAAGACATCATTTGTAATCATGACTCCATCATATGTTAATTGTGAGGTTATGGGCAGGTTCCATCACTACTCTGGATAATAGTTTCCTCACCTATAAAATGGTAACATTAGGGGTGGCAAGGTGACACAGTGAATAGAGTACCACCCCTGGAGTCAGGAGGACCTGAGTTCATATCTGGACTCAGATATTTAACACAAAGATAGCCAAGTAACCTTGGGCAAGTCACTTAAGACCAATTGCCCTGCCTTCCCCCTCCAAAAAATAAATGGTGATATTTGTGGAGAGAGTACCATTATGAAAAAAGAAAGTTCTTGCTTCTGGAGTGCAGAGCCAGCAGAGGATCCTGAAATCTTCCTTTCATCAGCTGTCTGACTCTCACACTGTCTGTGAGGCAAAAGTTTCTTAAACTGAGGGTGCAACTCAACAGAGTTGCCCTCTACCACATCTGGTATTTACACTTCAATCAGGTCAAACTATCACCCTGATAGGTTGGGTCTTTCCTAAAGTATTTCCAAATTTTCTTAGGTGAACAACTGCTTTACCTCTAATTTAATTATTTCTCATAATTAATACCCAGACATAGAAATATAGTATGCATGCATACATATTTTACATACCTTTTGTTCTACAATTCTGCTTCTTTAAACAACTAACCACCCTAAAAAACAATTATAATGCAGACAAATTTTAAGTTAAAGTGAAATTAATAATCTGATTATCTTGTGAACTTTAAGAGAAAATTAACACCATGTGGTATGCTTTAACATTTTGATGATATATTAAAATAAAAAAAAATCATGCTACAGCTGTGTTTCTGTTTTCCAGATTTTGGGAAATCAGTTGACAAACTGAGAATGGGAAGCAATATGGCAAGATTGGAGATCATGCCCTCTAAAGAGCTATAGATTCCCAGGATTTTAAAATTGGCAAGAAATTGAACAGGTATTATAACCTGTACCAAATAGTAATCCCAACTATAATATATGTAACAAGTGATCATCCAACCACCACTTGAATAATTCTCATGGAGGAGGGCTCAGTAGGTAGAGGCATCCCATTTTTGGATACTTCTGATTTTTGGAATATACCAGTTTTCCAGTTTATAGCTTCCACCCATTATTTATGGTTCTGCTATCAGAGGCTAAACAGAAAAAAAAATATATAATCCTTTTTTATAAAGCAGACTAGAATGTTAGAGTTAATGTAATAAAATGAAGTGTAATAGTAATGATTGAAAAGCTTTAACATTAGTTTCAAAAACTAAACTTCATATATGCAGAATAGGAAAAATGTGACTAGATAGCAGTTCACTTTAGAGAGGTCTAGGGATTTTAGTAGATTATAAATTCAATATAAATCAACAGTTTGATATGGTTCTCCTCCTCCATTCCTCCCCACAAAAAAATCTAAGTCAAGGTTCATGTGTTCTCCTCTCCACTTCCCCTCTTTCCCCTCCACTTCCCCTCTTCCCCACTCCAAATTTAAAATCTCTTTCAGGCCTCTTATGTCAGCAAATTTATTCCATTCTGTGTCTCCCTTTCCCTTTCTCCCATTGCATTCTTCTTTCTCATCCCTTAATTTTATTTTTTTAGATAATCATGCCATCACATTCAACTCATATTTCTACTTTCTATGTATACTCCTTCTAACAGCCCTAATAATAATAATGTTTTAGCAGTTATAAATATCATTTTGCATTTATAAATGTAAGCAGTTTAACCTTATAGAAGCTCTTGTAATTTCTCTTTCCTGTTTAAGTTTTTGTGCTTCTTTTGTATCTTGTATTTGAAAGTCAAATTATCTATTGAGCTCTAGTCTTTTCATAAGGAATGCTTAAAAATCCTCTATTACACTGAATATCCATTTTTCCCCCTGAAGGATTATACTCAGTTTTGCTGGATAGTGTATTCTTCATTGTAATCCTAGCTCTTTTGCCCTCTGAAGTATCATATTCCAAGCCCTCTAATCCTTTAATGAAGAAGCTGCCAAATTTTGTGTTATCCTGACTGTGGCTCCTTGATATTTTGATTGTTTCTTTTTGACCACTTGCAAGATTTTCTCCTTGATCTGGGAGGCTTGGAATTTGTGTATAATATTCCTGGTAGTTTACATTTTGGAATGTCTTTCAGGAGGTGATCAGTGGATTATTTCTGTTTATATTTTATTCTCTGGTTCTAGCATATTATCAGGACAGATGTTTAGGTTTCTTTTATCATGACTTTCAGATAGTAACAAAATTCTTAAATTATCTCTGTTGGATCTATTTTCCAGGTCAGTTGTTTTTTCCAATGAGAGATTTCACATTTTTTTTCATAGTTTTTATTTTGTTTTTTCTTGTTTCTCATGAAATAACTTTGATTTGCCTAAACTTTTAAGTAATTATTTTCTTCAGTGAGCTTTTGTATCTCCTTGTCCATTTGGTCAATTCTACTTTTTAAGGCATTCTCCTCTTCACTGGATTTTTGTGGTTCTTTTACTATTTGTTCCATTCTGTTTTTTTTTCTTTTAAAGTTGTTATTTTCTTCATATTTGTTGTGCCTTCTTTACCAAACTGTTGACTCTTTTTTCATGATTTTCTTGCATCACTCTCACTTATGTTCCCAATTATTTCCCTCTAACTCTTTTACTTGATTTTTAAAAATCCCTTTTTGAGCTCTTCCATGATCAGAGACCAGTTCATATTTTTTCGTGAAGGCTTTGGATGTAGGAATTTTGACTTTCTTGTCTCCTTCTGAGTGTGTATTTTGATTTCCTTTTCACCACAGTGACATTCTATGGTCAGAATTTTTTTTGTTGTTGTTTGCTCATTTTCAAGCCTATTTCTTAACTTTTTACTCTATTTTAAATTGGCAATCTGTTTCCAAAGTTAAGGGGACACTGTACCAAGCTTCACTTTTTGTTTCTGTGTGTGTGTGTGTGTGTGTGTGTGTGTGTGTGTGTTTTATGCAGCTATTTCCAGAGGTAATTTTGGGAACCTATAAGTTATTTATTCTTAAAAGGTGGTATGAACTAGGGATATTTGTGTTTATTATTCTCCTGTGCTGTGCACTGGTTTGTGAGCAACCACAAACATTCTTTTCAACCCTGAAACTGTGACCAGAATCTTTGCTTCCATGTGGTTGCAAGCTCTGCTGTGCTAATGCTCCTACCCTGGTGCCAGCCAAGTGACCTCTAAAAATCTCCTTCTGACTCATTGTCTGATCCCCTTAACTTTTGTGTGCTGAGAGGACTGGAAAGTTCCATTGCTACCAATGATTCAGTTGCCCCAAGGCCTGCTCCTGGTTTTCTGGGGCCGTCTATATACTCGCATGGTTTGTGTTGGACTGTGCTCCTCTCTCACCCTGGTACAATAGACCTTACTGTAATATAATGCCAAGCAAAGGCAACTTCCCAAGGTTCAGAATACCAGCATAGGTGCTCTCCATTTTACTCAGTGACGAACCAAGAACAGAGAAGATCAAAACATGACATCATTCAAAATACAGCATTTACTAAGTGTGATTAAATAATCTCCAAGTATTACCCCACCCCAGGACCTTCCATTCATTCAATCAATTACAAAGTCCCTGTTCTAAATACTACTCTACCCCTAGGCTGTACCTTCATTTAGTCCATCACAAAACCCCTCTTCTCAAATGGAGATTAGTTTCCAATCTAAGTAAAGTATATTCATTTGTTCAACCATAAAACACAAAAAGGTCAAAAGTTCCCCACCCCTGGATCACAATTGAATATACCCCAGAGTTACATCAAGTTTAAGCTCAGCACTTAATACCCAAATGGAGGTCTTTTCTTCATCTTGACAGGAGGCAAGTTCTCATCAATTGTAGTTCCTGGGGAGACAAGGCTTAGCAAGGCCACAAGATACATTGCCAGTCTCTTCATTAATTCATCCTCTGTCTGTAGAACAGTCCTAGAACCCCTGAAAATATTAGCAAAACCCTCTCCCAGGATTTCTGTAAACATACAACAAGAAAATCCTTTTTCAGGGCTTCTAAACCAACAGAAAGTTTCCCAGACCCCTGCAACAACAGCACTGCCCTTCACCAGTGGACAGTATTCATTTTCTGTCTGCAGGACAGTCTTAGGAGCTCTTAACCAGCAGCCAGGTTCCAGGACTTCTTCAACAACAGGACTGTCTTTCACCAGTGGACAAATCTGGCAAAACAACATCAAAACAGACAGACAAAGTACCAGAAAAACAGCCATGTCTCCTCAGGCCTTGGCAGCTCCAGGGGCAGGTCTCAAAAGTCCAGGGCAATTCAAAGTGGCCCTCAGCAATCCTCTCAGTCTCTCTCTGCCTCCACGAGGGTGCTGCTTCCAAAAAGTTCTTCTGCCTCTCTCTTGTCTCTCTCCAAATCTACTTCACCAGCTCCTCCCAGTTCAGGACTTTCTTTTCACATCAACAAGTCCATCCCACATGTGGGATTAACAAGCTCTAGGTTTTAACACAATCAGTTTGAAAACCAAGCCAATTCAGGGGGATCTTTATATTCCATTACTATCACACTTACTGTAAGGGTTATGGGATTTAAAGATCTCCCATGCCCCATGGACGTGCTGACATAGCAGAGCAAGAGAAAAAAAAAAAGCCGAGCTAATGGTCCTGCGGTTGGCAGTTGGTGGCAGTTGCCCTTTTTTTTTTTTGAGTTAGGACTCCTGCTGAGGACTGCCAGAGGCCAGAGCTGCTGGGAGCGCTCTTCCAGGACACTGGGTGGTTGCTGTGAGTGGGGAGAGGAGGACCTTTGCCTGAGGTAGCCTGTTCTGTTTTAAAGGCTTGAAAATGTGGGTGCTTTCTACTTTATCTACCTGTGCCAATGTCATAACAACTCTGATGGCTTTCACTTTCTGGTTTTGGGACTCAGTCTTTTGGTATCTTAATAAATTTTCTAGTTTATTTCCCCAAATGGCAAACCTGATGTATTTTGTGATGGATAATTATATCAGCATATTTGTAATCTCTATAGGCATTGTGAATATGGCATTGCTGATACACTTACCTATCAACCTTCTAAGTTGTCTTTCCTGGAAAATTGTTTCACTCTCTCTTTTTGTGGGTTCTGTCTCTCTAGAATTTGTTTAGAGTAATTATTCAAAGGCATTTGGAAAGGTTTGGGGGGAGTTCAGGGGAGCCTCCTGCCTTTACTCTGTCATGTTGACTCTGCCTTATGATAGTACTTTTCAAATATTCAAATAACTATCATGAGTAACAACCAGTTAATGTTTACAGTTTGTTTTGGGAAAGCAGAACTAGGAGAATGAAAAGGAAGGTAGCTGAAAAGAAAATATTTAGGCTTCATGTAATGAAGGAGGAAATGAGCTGTTTTCACTGTGTTACAACAGTTTCCCTTTCCTGGAGGTTTTCAAGCAATGATTGGTTGACCACATGCAACATATGATGAAGCGGAAGTTTTTAGACATCCATGAGTTGGATTAGGTGGTCTCAGAAGTTCCTTAAAACTCTAAGATTAGGTAATTCTGTCATTCTTTGATTGTATGAAGGTTTTAATCATGAGTAATCTCATATTTAAATAGCTTTCTTTATGTGCTTCTATGCAGAGTAATGTGTCTGCTATATACAAATGCATTTAAAAAACCAAAATAAATAAATATATGAGATTTAGGAAATATTAAAGATAATAATTACTTTTTTTGCCAAGAGCTTTTTCCAGTAATAAGGGAATACAACTGAAAGTGATTAAAAAGAATTTTGTCATCCACAGAACCAACTATTTCACATGTGTACTGAATTTGCTACAGCTTTCTTCTCAGTTCTTTTCTCTTTACAATTTTCAATATTTCTCTTTCCTTTATTCTTGCAATTTTCCCTCCCCTCCTGATTTAAGTTTAAAGCTAGCATTACACAAAAGATCTGTAACCACAGGCAAGCCACTTAATCTCTGTGCCTCAGTTGTTCTCATGTCTAAAATTGGAATAATAATATCTATTTACCAGAATTTCTGTGAGGGTAATATGGGATAATATATCAGATTACATTGTCCAAAGACCACTGTATAAAAGCTAGTTATTATTATTTTGCAGAGTAGCTAAGTGGTACAGTGGGTAGAGCACTGGTCTGGAGTCAGAAAGACCTGATTTCCAATCTAGCCTTAGATACTAGCTGTGATCCAGAAAAGTCACTTAACCATGTTTGCCTCAGTCTTTTCATCTATAAAATGAGCTGGAGGAGGATGGGAAACCACTCCAATAGCATTGTCAAGAAAACCCCAAGTGGGGTCATGAAGGATCAGACATAATTTTAATGACTGAACAACAAAAAATAGTATTCTTCAAATACATGCATATATGCATATGTACATGTATGTATATACACATATGTATACATACATGTATAAGTACATTGAAACAAGCATAGTTCCTTAAATCAGGGAAGTGACTATTCCATTGTTTTGAGTAGACCACATTTGGGGCACAATGTTTAACTTTTGTACCAAACACTTACTTTATATATAGATAAAAAAGGAAAACAATGCTTGTGTTTATGTATTTTGGGGAATGGATGTGTAAAGATAGATGGAGTCAGAAAGAGACATGTAAACAAAGCATAATCCAGGAATTCTTGATCTACAAATGTGAATTTAAATTTTTTTTGACAATTATATTTTAATAAAATTGATTTTCTTTCAACACCATGTATTTTATTTAATTTAAAATATTGTGAAAAAGTTTATATAGGTTTCATTAGACTGCCAAAGGGTCTATAACAAAAAAATGGTTAAAAATCTGTGACACAGAGTGTTAACCTTCTATATGCACATCGTTTCTTTGAAAGGAAAGCTGTCTCTTTATTTTCAAAGCCAAATCTAATGTGAGAGATTGTTTTCAGAATATAAAAGAACTTACTAGAAAACAGAGGAAAAATGCACTTAAAATGAATACTAGATGAGACAATGACTTTGCTCTTTAAGTCCTAATTCCCTTGTTTCATCAAGTTTTCTAAAGTAAAAAAAAGTATATAATCAATCTCCAATAAAAGCAAAGAATTTTAATGAAGTCAGAATTGTCACAGGTTACACGAGAATAAGATCATTTTTGTGGCATGCACAGGAATCAACTGCCAACATGAGTGAATTAGAAGCATTTTTTTATTTACTTTACAATCTTAGTTTTTACATTGAATAAACAAGCTTTGTCACTTGAATGAGTTGTTGATACATTTATATAATTTTATTGATCAAACCAGTTGAGGAGCTAAAGGTCACAATTTTGTGCTAATAACTAGTATTAGATTTGTCTAAAATTGTACCTAGGTCTCAAATATTCAGTAATATCATACAAACAACAATTACTACATCCTAGGCATTTGAAATACCTACTGATGAGCATCAGCCTTCTTCATGAAGGTAGAATCCTTGCAAAGAAATATTAGGGAATTTTTAGTTTTATAATGAATGAGTTATATCAATGGATTCATAACACTTTATTAACATATATGTCCTTGGAAAATCAAAAGTAATCATTCTTGCTCCCTGTAGATATTAAGTAAAGTCTCATAAGTATTAAAGGAGATACATATGACTATGGGGATTTATCTGTGATAATCCCTTTCTTCTAAATTCTGCCATGAAATCTCTGGGTATATGTACACAGAGTTTTGTGGTACATCTCTTCTGTTGGAACTTAACCAAGTCTCAAAGATACATGCTATATTCTATCTCTGTGTCTCTGTGTCTCTCTATCTCTGTCTCTCTCTTTGTTTCTCTCTGTGTCTCTTTCTCTCTCTGTCTCTCTTTGTCTCTTTCTCTTTCTCTCTGTCTCTGTGTGTCTCTCTCTCTTTCTGTCTCTCTCTCTGTCTCTTTCTCTGTCTCTGTCTCTCTGTCTGTCTCTGTCTCTCTATCTCTGTCTCTGTCTCTCTGTATCTCCCTGTCTCTCTGACTCTGTCTCTCTCTCTCTCTGTCTCTCAACCTCTCTCAACATTTCCTGAAGGCACACAAGTGCTTATGACAGAAAGAAACCCAAGGACTGTCAAATCTGACCTTCGACTCCTTGTCATTTACATAGAAACAAATAAGACTGTTGAAGGAAGCTAGAATCTTCACAGATTTTGAAGTTCTGAGGGGAGAGGGGATAGTATGAAAATCTAAGAAGCACAAGTAACATGTTCATCTTAACTTCCTATTATAGGCATAATTCAAAAGAACAGAAAGGAATTGAACAGTTGAATGAAAAAGTGATTTGGACTGCTAGAACATGACTTAAAGAAATCAGTCTTAGATGAAGCACACATAATAAAGGCCAATAGAAATACATAGTCCTGAGCCTTGCGAATATGATCAAAGTTATCTATGTGAGGAAGTATATATGCATGAATGTGATAAACATACATGTTAATTCTTCTGTGTACATACACTATATATGTGTATACTATACACATATATAAACATATATGTATGTATATAATATACACATATCTATATATGCATGTGTACGTACATATATATGTGTTGTTGTTTAGTTGTGTCTTACTCTTTGTGACCCCATGGACCATAGCATGCCAGGTGCTTCTATATTTCACTATTTCCTGAAGTTTGTCCAAGCTCATGTTCATGACTTCCATGAAACTATCTAGGCATCTCATACTCAGCTGTCATCTCCTTTTTGCCTTCATTTTTTCCCAGTGTCAGGGTCTTTTCCAATAAGTTTTATCTTCTCATTATGTGAACAAATATTTAAGCTTTAGCTTCAGTCTTTCCAATGTAGAGTCTGAATCAATGTCTTTAAGTATTGACTAATTTTATCTCCTCTGCAGAGGACTCTCAAAAGTCTTCTCCATAACTCAAAAGCATCAGTTCTGTGGTATTCAGATTTCCTTATATTCCAACTCTTACGGTTATAACTTGCTGCTGGAAAAACCAGAACTTTGATTATATTTATATGTGTGTGTATATGTATATGTAGGCATGTGTATATAATATTTCAAATATCTAATATTGTGTGCAAGACGAGTAACATTACGAGTCAATAGATAGTAGAAAACTAGAAAAGAATATCAAAGAGTCAAAAATAGAATAGAAACAACAGTCTCAAATTTCTATACATAGTTGCACAAAGTAAAGCTAATTAACAAGGTGAATTGCTGCTAGAAATATTAATGGAAAGAAGTAAATTTGACTTTGTAAAATTCATTGCCAATAGATGCACTGCAAATCAAAGCTAGAACACATGTACATGCATACACACACATACACACACACATAGGCTATCTATCATCTATCTATTTAGCTAGCTGTCATTGACTTTTGGGTAAGACTTGGCAGATCCTAATGAATAGACATGATCTCCTAATCTAAACTAGCCCCTTATCTGCAATTTATATAGCCCTAAGGCGGTAAATGACTTGCCTGTGATCCCATACCACACTGACAACACAATGTGTCAGAGACAGGACTTGAACACAGATCTTGCTCCTTCTGTGGTCATCTCTTTACATGTTGCCTCTTTTTAAGAAAACATCTTCAAGTTGCTATAATATATGAAGAAAAAGTTGGACTAAAGAGGAAATCCAGGGACATGAGGGGAAAAAATGTGGCAGAAACCTCCCCTTTATAATAGGGGAAGATTAGTAGTATAATTACTATAATAGATTAACATCTGGATGTGGAATCAGGAAGAACTGAGTTCGGTTGAGTATATGTTATTCCCTCCTTAAGCCAAATTCAATGAGACTGCTGTTGACCCATTCCCTTTCATCTTCCTGCTCTCCCCCTCCATTGTAATTATTTTCTCCTGCCTCTTTTATATGAGATAATTTACCCTATTCTGTCTCCCCCTTTCTCTTTCTCCCATTATATTCCTCTCTTACCTCTTAATTTTATTTTTTAGATATCATCCTTTCCTTTTCCACTGATCCTGTGGCCTCTGTCTATGTATACATGTACACACATATGCACACACTCACATATATATTTATACACAAATACACCCTTCTATACATAAATATAGATGTATTATTCATATATACATGTATGTATGTATACATGAGTATATGTACATATACACATATATATTCCCTTCAACTATCCTAATACTGAGAAAAGCATTGTAAGTTACAATTATCGTTTTTCCAAGTAGGAATGTAAATAGTTCAAATTTAACAAATTTCTTATGATTTCTTTTTCCCATTTACCTTCTCATACTTCTCTTGCTTCTTGTTTTTGAAAGTCAAATTTTCTGTTCATCTGTTTTTTCATCAAGAATGCTTTTAAGTCCTCTATTTCATTGAATCACCATATTTTCCCCTGAGCCATTATACTCAGTTTTGCTGAGTAGGTGATTCTTGGTTTTAATTCTTGCTCCTTTGACCTCTGGAATATCATATCCCAAGCCCTTCAATCCCTTAATATAGAAGCTGCTAGATTTTATGCTGTCCTGCTTGTGTTTCCATAATACTCAAATTGTTTCTTCCTGACTGCTTATAATATTTCTCCTAGACCTGGAAACTCTAGAATTTATCTATGATATTCCTAGGAGTTTTCTTTTTGGGATGTTTCTCAAGAGGTCACTGGTGAATTCTTTTGATTTTTGTTTTGCCTTCTGGTTCTAAAACATCAGGGTAATTTTCTTTGAGAATTTCTTGAAAGATAATTTCTAGGCTCTTTTTTTGATCATGGCTTTCAGGTAGCCTTATAAGTTTTAAAGTATCTCTCCTGGATCTGTTTTCCAGGTCAGTGGTTTTTCCAATGAAATATTTCAAATTGCCTTCTACTTTTTCATTTTTTGGATCTGTTTTATAGTATGTTGATTTCTCATAAAGTCATTAGCTTCAGTTTTCTCCAATCTAATTTTGAAGGAATTATTCTCTTCAGTGAGCTTTTGAAATTCCTTTTCCATCTGGCAAATTTGGCTTTTTAAGGCATTCTTCTCTTCATTGGGTTTTGAGACCTCTTTTGCCATTTGTGTTAGTCAATTTTTTAAGGTGTTATTTTCTTCAGTATTTTTTTTTTGCATTTCTTTTAGCAGTCTTCTGACTTGCTTTTTATAAGTTTCTTGCATGGTTCACATTTCTCTTGCCAATTTTTCCTTGAGCTCTTCCATACCCAGATCATATTTTCTTGGAAATATATGGCAGTTTTGACTTTTTTGTCTTCTTCTAGGTCCATATTTTGATCCTCTTTGTCCCCCCCAAAAGATTCTATGGTTATATTGAACTTCCTCTATTTGCTCATCTTCTCAGCCAATGACTTGACTTTTGAACTCTTTGCCATGGTAGAGCTCTGCTTTCAGAGTGGAGAGAGCTATATCCTAAATTTCTGGGGTTTCTGCAGCTGTTGTCAGAGCTGCTGTCAGAGCTATGAGGAGGCCACCCTCTCTACAACCATCACAAGCTCTGGCATGCTAGTGTTCCTCACCCCAGCACCACCACCCAAGATCGCAACCCAGATCCAAGCAGGTCAAAGCAAGAATGATTACTCTTTGAATGGTTGCTTGGTGTGCATGGCAGCTCCAGAGGCAGCCATGAGGCAACAGCTGCAGCCCCTGCACCACCACCACCCCTGTCACCCCAGAGACAGGGGCCAGACCATGGTCTTCTCTAAGCCAGTTCCAACAAAGTTCCCTATTGATCTTTTACCTTCTCTTTGGAATTTATGGGGTGAGAAGTCTGGAAACCACCACGGCTGCTGGTGATTCACTCTCCTCAAGTCTGTTCTGGCTGTTGTAGGCTGCAAGTCTTTTCTTGCATAGCTCACGTGGGACTGTGCTCAGATCCTAGTCGGTGAGATAGAGCTTTCTTGTCAGCTTGCCAGGCTGTCTTCAGCGGGAGATTTGTTTCTCTCTGTGACTCTGTGAGTTCTGTATCTCTAAAATTTGTTCAGAGTAATTTTTTTTACAGGTATTAGAGGTGTTTAGAGCAGGATCTCAACCAAGTTCCTGCTTTTACTCTGCCATCAGGGCTCTGCTCACTGAAGAACTCAGAACCTCATTCAGGCCCTTATTAGCTGTGTCATTCTGATTTAAACCTACTATATGCCAGTTTTTATACAAAGCCAATACCCAAACTCACTATTCTCAGACTTGGCACACTTTCTGGGAAAAGAAATAAACAAATGCCTCAGTTTCTTTGTCATCTTTAAACCTACAAGGTTAAAATAGTACCTACCTCTCAGGGTTGTTGTAAGGATTAAATGAGATAATAAAAGTAAAGTACTTTACAAATCTTAAATTGCTATATAATTATTGGCTAGTATTATTAGTGCTCTTCTCTGTACCCATTTCATTTCCAAATCTTGTTGGTTCTATATTCATAGCATCTCTTTTACCTTCCTCCTGTGCTCTATTCACACAACCATCAAACTACATTACATTTTCATTACTTCTCACTTATACTAGAGCAATGGTTTTCTAAATGTTTCTTCTCTATTCAGTGTCACCCCTCTATAATTTCCACAGAAGTTCCAAATGAATATTTCTAAAGTGCAGGTGAGACCATGTCACTTCTTTGGTGAAAAAAAAAATTCACTGATTTTCTATCACCTCTAGGACTAAATGCAAGCTTCTTCATCTGGCATTTAAAGTCTTTTACTATATGGTTCCAGATTACTTTTTACAGGCTTATGTGTTTCTCTTCTTTGTGCAGTCTGCAGTATAGATACACAGACCTTTTTGCTGTTCCTGACAGATGATATTCCAACTCAAATCTCCAAACCTCTAGAAATGATTTCTTCTTTGCCCAGAATACATTCCTTCTATACCTCTAACTCTTAAAAGCCCTAGCTTCCTTCAAAGTTCAGCACATGCCACTTCTTACATGATACCTTTCAAGATTTTTCCAGATATCTCTTTCCCCTCCCAAACTTGCTTTATAATTACTTTGCTTATATTTTGTACTCACTTTATATGCATATGTATTTATTTGTTTGTTTTCCCCAGAAAGGGTATAAAGTCTTTGAGAATAGTGATGATTTTGGTATTGGCTTTGTATATCCACTAGCATGTGGTAGGTATGGAATAAATGACTACTGATTGATTTATTACATGAAAATCAATGGAGAAATGAACAGAATGAATGTTGTTAAAGTATACAACAAACTGCTTGGACAGCTAAAGTTATATAAAGTATTTGGGAAACAGATCACAAAATGTAAGAATGATAATACAGTAAAAATGTAAAAAAGCTTCATTGATGAAGCTTTTTCTTGCTAAACACAGAGATGATGGGAAATGAGATTTGTAGAAATGATGATATATCCTCTAAGAAGTAGAAGTAATAAGTACTACCGTAATTCTGGACATGATTCTGATCCAAAAGGAGGACCTAAATATTAGCATTGAGATGATAGCAGTTTTGAATACAAGTGCCTACTTTATCACAATGGTCAAGACATAGAAGAACAAAAAGTAAAACAGTTTTTCACAAATTCTACATTTGGGATGGATAAGTAAATTTGAACAATTTAATATTCTTCAAGCAAAGTCAGAGATGAGAGGGATAGATGTTCTTGGAAATAATTTTTTGAACAAATTTTATTTTAACTTCCATTGACATATATAAACAAAAATATGACAAGAAAATAAGAAAATTGAACAAAATCAAAGCAAATTCTAAAGAATTGCAATGTGCCAATAAACATCTGTTACTTGCCAATTGTTAAACCACGAGCAAATATGTTTATATTGACTTAGCAATGTAATAACCAATTTGTCCTGTTTATTTGTTTCCCTCTTGAAATTCTTTTGCTTTGCTCTTAATATAGATTTGATGCTGCCATTGTCGTCTTAATTAAATAGTTGTACTTATTATGCATTTTGATATTTCAGTTGTTCTTGGTTTTTTTTTTTGGATGGTGGAGGGCAGGGTAATCTGCGTTAAGTGACTTACCCAAGGTCACATGGCTAGTAAGGGTTAAATGTCTGAAGTCAGATTTGAACTCAGGCCCTCCTGACTCCAGGGCCAGGGCTCTATTCATTGTGCCACCTAGCCGCTGCTCAATTATTTTCTTTACTCTGGATAAGGTCATGTGACTTCCTGCAGTTATTTGAATTTTTCATACATTTGATGCTTATGACTTTTTGTTATCAATTGATTTTATCATGTTTAGTAACTGCCAATTTGACATATGATGCAACATCACAAATCATTTTCGTTTTCATTTTTTTGGTTTTTAGAGTGTACATTTATGTTGTTGAATTCTTCAGTTATGTTTGCTTCTGTGACCTTTACATGCTGACCCCTTCTATCCTTCACTATCTCCTGAAATCTCTCTACCCTCATGTTCATTGCTTCCATGACACTATCTATTCATCTCCTCTGCCATCCCCTTTTTCTTTTGCCTTCAATCTTTCCCAACATCAGGTTCTTTTCCAATGAGTCTGTCATCTCATTATGTGGCCAAAGTATTTAAACTTCAGCTTCAGTATTTATCCTTTCAATGAATAATCTGAATCAATTTCTTTAAGCATTGACTGATTTGATCTCATATTTGACCAAGGGACTCTCAAAAGTCTTTTCCATTACCACAATTTGGATTCTAAAACTCTCAACTTTCCTTATAGTCCAACATTTATATACCTATTGATGATTTGTGCTCCTTCTTTGAAGAACTTTCTCTTCATATTCTTTTATTACTTAACAACTATAGAGTGTCTTTTTTTTCAAATATATTTTTATAATTTACTTAGAAATCCTGTCTCCATTTCTTTGCACCGGATATCTGTAATGCCTATAATGCTCCACCTCCTCAACTGCCTGTCTTGGAATCTCTGCCTTTCTTCAAGACCTAGGTCAAGCATGACCTTTCATAAATAGGCCTTTCCTGATGACCCAGTGTAAGGGTTATGGGATTTAAAGATCTCCCATGCCCCATGGATGTGCTGACATAGCAGAGCAAGAAAAAAAAAAAGCCGAGCTAACGGTCCTGTGGTTGGCAGTTGGCAGCAGTTGCCTTTTTTTTTTTTTTGAGTTAGGACTCCGGCTGAGCACTGCCAGGGGCCGGAGCTGCTGGGAGCATTCTTCCAGGACACTGGGTGGTTGCTGTGAGTGGGGAGAGGAGGACCTTTGCCTGAGGTAGCCTGTTCTGTTTTAAAGGCTTGAAAATGTGGGTGCTTTCTTCTTTATCTACCTGTGCCAATGTCATAACTACTCTGATGGCTTTCACTTTCTGGTTTTGGGACTCAGTCTTTTGGTATCTTAATAAATTTTCTAGTTTATTTCCCCAAATGGCAAACCTGATGTATTTTGTGATGGATAATTATATCAGCATATTTGTAATCTCTATAGGCATTGTGAATATGGCATTGCTGATACATTTGGCGACCAGGATGGGATCACAAAATGTCAGGCCTCTATTTGGAAGCAGTGGGGCTTTAGAGGGAGAAATGGCTATTCCAGGATGGGAGGATTTGCCTTATTCCTCTCTAGCCAGAGAATGGGCTAAAAGCACAGGGCCCTGTGAAAACTGGGAACCAAGGCTAAAAGAGGGAGAACCTGGAGATTTGGAAAGATGTTTGAAAGCAATACCCATAGAACCAGGCAAAGAACTGGCAGGAGTGTGCAGGAGAGGCTGGGTGCTGCTAACAAGTTATCGCCTTATGTGTAAAAGTAGGGATAAGCTGCTGAAGGAAAGAGCTAGGATGGCTAGGGAGTCAGCTGGTTTGCCTGAGGATTCTTCTGTGTCACAGTACTCAGAAGAGCAAACTGGAGGGACCCATGTGGTCCAGGAGCAAGCTACTGTTCATGTAGCTAAAAGGAAGCAAAAAACTAGCAGAAGGAATGTGCATGCAGCTTTTGTACAGGCTGGGCAGAGTTGCCCTGACAGCTTCCAGGAGAATGTGTGTGAGGAGAATGGAACAAGGTTAGATGAGGAGTCTCCTAATGTAGAAGCTCTCCCCATACGAAGAAGAAAGCAGGAGAACCACCGAGGCAAAACAGAGTCCAGGGAGATAATTGAGGATTTCACTCAACAGGAGATCACTGATATATTGAGTAGATTTACCCAAAGAATGGGGGAGTCTTTAGTGTCTTGGATAGTAAGAATCACTGATGAAAGCGCAGGAGGAATCACACTGGACAATGAGGACTGTTTAAAATTCATAAGTATCAGTCAGAATCCTTTTGTACACCAGGCTTTTAGGGATCACCATATGCAAGGAGGAAATAACAAAACGAGTCTTCTAGCTTTAGCTGCAGAAGGTTGCAAAAAGCAATATCCAACTGAATCTATGTGGCCTAGGGGAGACAGACCCTGGTACTCACTTAGAGACTGTATGAGAAAGCTAAAGGAGGAGGTAATGAAAACTGCTATCCTGATTGGAGATGCAAATGCATATTATGATACCCCCCTAGGAGTTCCTCATAGAAATATCATAGTGAAGACGGCTCCTCCTGCATATAAGCACCTAATTCTGACTCTTTTAATTGGAGAAATAGGGCACCCTCTTTCAGAGGTGCTGGATAAGATTTCACAATTAAGTGATTTAGGGGACTGGGAAAAAGACAAATTGCCTCGAGAGAGAAGAGTAAACAGCCAGAGGATTCAGAGACAAAATAGACCCACAAGAAGGGAACTGTTCACTGCTCTATTAAGAGCTGGGGTGGACTTTAGAAGAATAGATGGTATTCCAACTGAAGAGCTGCATAAGCTGTACCAAGAAAAGGTACTTAGCATTAGAATGAACAGGGAAGCAGGAACCACCCCTGCAGGTATTTCTGAATCTGAATCTTTGTATCCAAGTTTGCCCCACCTTCAAGGGGAATAGGAGATAGGCCAAGCCCCAGCCCAGATAAAAGAAATATGCAGAAGAGATTGCAGACCCCATATTGGTTTAACAATATATTGGAAGAATGGATCAACTACTGTGACTAGGGCACTGATTGATACTGGGGCTGAGGCCACACTTATCTATGGAAACCCTGATAAGTTTAAACATGGAACTCCTATTACCATCACAGGTCTTGGAGACACTGAAATTTCAGCCAGACAGGTTAAAATAACAATGAAAATTGGGCAGTTACCTAAGAAGGAATATACTGTGGTTGTTGTACCCATTCCTGAATACATCATTGGAATAGATGTATTGAGAAGCATGACTCTGAATTTACCTGAAGGAAGATACCAATTTGCTGTGAGGAAGATAGGAATTAATACAGTTTTAGTGGGAAAACTAAAAATGGACCCAATCACTTTACCTGAACCTTCTGAAGTAATTACTTTAAAACAGTATCGTGTGCCAGGTGGGCAAGATGAAATTGCCACTACTATAAAGGAATATGTTGAAGCAGGAGTGTTAGTCCCTACAACCACAAGATGGAATAATCCTGTCTGGCCAGTAAGAAAATCAGATGGGACATGGAGAATGACTGTGGATTATAGACAGTTGAATAAGGTGACTCCTTCTTTGTATGCTGCTGTTCCAGATACCATCACCTTAAATCATTTATCCTACCGTGAGTGAGGCTACAATAGTCTGGTTATTGTCTCTTTGCTTCTTCTTGATTTTTTGTTTGTTCACCTTGTTTGTTAGATTTGTTTCCACAGGCTTGGTACCCTCCATCTGTAGATGCCTGATAGCTTAAGCTGGATGTCATCCCCTGTCTGCAACTGTGATGTGTCACCCTTGGACCTGGCATCAAGCATATTAAGAACTGACCTCTCAAATGGGACCCCTAAGGACAGGGACAGCTCTACATCCGATTTCAGCAGCAAGTAGCCATAGAAGAAGAGATCTTCACCCCTTACCACAAGATTTTGGGGCCCCATTTGTTCGGGGTGGGGGGAATGATGGGGAGCTTGTGCTCAAGCCCCACCCTAAAATATGGTTTTTTGTGTTTATTGTGTGCCATTCTTGTTATATTGTTGTGAAATTTTGTTGACACCAGTTATTCCTACTGTATTTTTGCCAAGTAAGGGACATGAAAGATCTTGGGGCCGAATGTAAGGGTTATGGGATTTAAATATCTCCCATGCCCCATGGATGTGCTGACATAGCAGAGCAAGAAAAAAAAAAAAGCCGAGCTAACGGTCCTGTGGTTGGCAGTTGGCTGCAGTTGCCTTTTTTTTTTTTTTTTTTG
>NW_027185698.1:12587973-12625235 GCF_028583685.1 Petaurus breviceps papuanus
TTTTTTTTTTTTTTTTTTGAGTTAGGACTCCGGCTGAGCACTGCCAGGGGCCGGAGCTGCTGGGAGCATTCTTCCAGGACACTGGGTGGTTGCTGTGAGTGGGGAGAGGAGGACCTTTGCCTGAGGTAGCCTGTTCTGTTTTAAAGACTTGAAAATGTGGGTGCTTTCTACTTTATCTACCTGTGCCAATGTCATAACTACTCTGATGGCTTTCACTTTCTGGTTTTGGGACTCAGTCTTGTGGTATCTTAATAAATTTTCTAGTTTATTTCCCCAAATGGCAAACCTGATGTATTTTGTGATGGATAATTATATCAGCATATTTGTAATCTCTATAGGCATTGTGAATATGGCATTGCTGATACACCCAGGTATTTGTGTATATTTATCTAAGGTTACCTTTTATTGTAGCTACTTTTAAAGCTTCTTGTATGTATGTCTATATATACATGTTGCCATTTCCATTGGAATGCCGAATATTTGAGAATAGATATTATTTTAACTTTTTCCTTGTATACTTAGTAGTATCTGGCAAATAGTAAATACACATTTAATACTTGTTGACTGTCATTAAGTCACTCAATTTTTTTCACATATTTCTTTTATTTGAGATTATTAGTATAGGGAGGTATTTCATATTATTTTGTTTTATTTTGTTGGGGGGGCAATTGATTTGCCACTTTGCCAGCAAAGTAATCCTTCTACCTATATTTAGATCTGTGTATTTGCTACTGTATATTCAAATTTTAATGACTATAAGATAGGATGATATGTCATTTTAAAATTAAGTCGGATAGTAGTAGACTTACTATGTACAAATAGAAGGCTACCAGATTCAGCCAAATTAAAAATGATGAAAATATTCTTGATAGAATATGTTGAAATGAATTGATTCACCAGGTCCATGAGAGAAAGAAGTAGAGAATTTACAAATACTGAAAAGTCAACTGATACCTGATAGACTCCATTCTACCAAACTCCCTGGAAATAGTTTCATTCCTTGTATCACACTACTTATTCTTTAGATGTCTGAATTAAGTAATAAGAGTCCTAGACAATTAGAAGGTGATTTATACTTTTGAATTGCTTTATTGAAACTCTTTATCAATTTTTCTGGGAAAGCTAGGTGGTGCAGTGTATAGAAAACACCAGTCAGGAGGACCTGCGTTCAAATCTGGCCTCAGACACTTGACACACTTACTAGCCATGTGACTTTGGGCAAGTCACTTAACCCCAATTGTCCTCCAAAAAAAAATAGGCGTCACAAACTTTTTTTTTAACTATGCTATTCAATTACAAAGGCTAACTAAGACCATTGTCAAATATAAAAGAAATGAGAAGACACCTTCCTTTATGGAACTTGACTATAGGTGTTCAAGTTTTGTGACTACTGTAATCTATTTTTTGTCCCATTTTAACATAAAACAACTTTAATTCTGGTACATAATTTTTTTTATTAAGTGAATTGCAAGTAATTCCTCTGGATTAAAAAAAATCACTTTCAAATTCACTCATCATGAAATTTTTATAATTTTCATCCAATTTTATTTTTTAGTATTTATATTATAAAACCAAATGAAATGAAAACCCATTTAAATTTGTTACAAAGGTGGTAAATTTTAATTTACTGCCTCAGAGAAATCATGATCAATATGAGCTATTGTACTTGGATTAAAATAATATACATGTTGTACTGCTGTTAGTTGTGGTTCTGAAATTTTGGTTTTGTCTTTTCTTTTATTTTTCCTTTAAAGAATTTTGGAGAAATGATGAAAAAAATGCTTTGAATCCAATACTTTATTTTAGGTGCTAAAGTTGTTGTTTTTTTTTAATCAAAAATGGCATTTCATTCTTGACTACTCAGAACATGTTTCTAATATGGCATAACCCTAGAGTATTTCCACCTGTCCATGATTTTGTTCTATACACTTTGTAGTAGTAGCGGATGTAATTAATTACATCAATTCGGATTGATGTAAAAAAAAAACCCTTTCTATTACAAAGTAGTGGATAGATATGTGACTGTATTTTCACATTTTGATGTGATCATCCATAGCAATTCTATTCCAGACAGGTCAAGATAGTATAATCTTAGCCTGCCTTCAAAAGGTTTTAGGATGAATTTAAAATGAATATCTGGGTCACATAGTTTATAAATAAAGATCCATTGTCATTCAAACAGGATGAATATGTATTCTTAGAGAGCCATTATATCATTCTGCAAGTATAGGACCAGGCATAGAACCAATCAGGGACTAGAATTGGGAGCCATATCCAATCTGAGGGATGAGACAGATATGGTTATAGGGGGTCAAAGGTCTAGAAACAATTGAAGAAGTTTTTCAGGGTCATAGGAGTTATCATTAGGTAGAAAGCAGACAAATGCCAAATAAGAAAGAAATTATGTTCTGTTGTATGTGCCTCACTGTAGGACAGACTTTGAAAATCTAGAAAGCTTCTTCCAGAAGAAGGCTACAAGAATGGCCAAGTGCTTGCGATCCATTTCTTAAGAGGATTTGTTGGAGGAGCTAGGATTGTTTAGCATGTAGAAAAGAGGATGGGGGCAGAGCTGCATGATAACTGTCTTTAAGTATTTAAAGATTTATTAGAAGAAAGAAGATGGAAAATGCTCTGTTTCACCTCAGAGGAGGAACTACAAATGACAAATGGAAGTTACAGAAAGGAAAATTTAGGATTGATGTAAAAAAAAAACTTTCTATTACAAATATAAAAAAATGGAAAGCATTGCCTCATGGGGTCAGAATGGAGAGATTCTCCATTATTGGACATTTTTAAGCATAGGCTTGGTGACAACTTGTTAAGTATATTATAGTCAAGATATTTTCTTTTTAGGCACACGTTTGTCTATTTAGCTGTCATGGTGCTTTCCAGATTTAAAATTCCATGATCCAATGAGGTGCTTCTAAGAGCTACAAAGACATCACAGTTGATCAAAGTGCTCAGGATCCAAAAGAACAAAAGCAGCAGAAATGGCCAGTGATAAGATAACTGTCAACCAGTCAGTCAACTACTGTTTATTAAACAAATATTGTGTGCCAGGCATTGATATGACAATACAAGGTTTAGTTTAGCCAAAAGGTATACTTTTCATTTTAACTCCCTTAGAACTGAGATAAATGAAAAGGCCAAGAAACAGTTCTTGGTGATTAACAATCAACTTATTCATTATTCTGACTGAAAATCAGCAAATTGATGGTCAATGGCTTTTCTCTATAACAAAAGACCAAACCATGGAGACCCCTGAATGTTCAAATACCTTTGGGAAAAGAGCCTGACCCTGACAAGTGGTAATCATCTCTGATTATTTAACAATTAATGAGGGGGTAGATATATTAATGAGGAGGTCAGATAAAAGTCTTCAGCTCCTCCTACTGAGAATATGAATTGATCATGAGACAAAGGCCACCATCTCTACCCAGATCACTCTGGTTGATTTTCTTCTTTATAAAGTGGGTTCCCCTAGACTCCAGAAGAGGGGTACAATGACATGGACTTTTTTCCTAAGGCAAGGATTTATCTAGATTGGATTCTGTTTATACTCTAAACAGAAGTAAGGTCTTCTATTTAGGTGGGGTCCTGCTCAAGATACAGGAACATGTACCCAGAGGATTTGGGCAATGGCCAACAATGTCCTTCAGAATCTGACTGGTATACAAGGGATTGGTTCCTAAATGAGGAAATACAAACAAAAAACTTCAATTCTTATTTAATAATTGGTTATTAATACAATATAAACATAATCACTTCTCCTATTACACTAAGTATGCCGTCATGCCTGTAAGGCATAACATTTGAAGTTTGCAGTGCCCCAGGCTAGCTCTTGATTTTTTCCTAGGTTCCAGGCATTGTATCTCCTGCACTTATATATGTAGTTGAGTTCGCGTAGTCCCCCTCCCCCCCCCCAAAAAAAAAAGGAAAGAAAAAAAAAGCCATGAGTCATGGGAGAGTTGCCAGATTTTTATTTCAAGCTGTATGGTTTAGCCTATTTCTCCCTGGATGCACTTTCTGGAACATTTTAGATATTAATGAGGAGACGATCAAAATTATGTTGTTCCAATCAAGTATTATTAGAACACTGGATATCACAATCTTTCTTTTTAGTGTATTTTGAGTCAAATCAATATCTAGTGATATCATTGTATTCCACCAAAAATTTATAACCAGGCACTATATACACTTTGGTATCAATATATAGACTTTAGGGTTCAGTACAGGCATGGTTCTGCAAGTTTATAGGTACTTTTACTTAGCCTATACTTGAATATTGGTGACTATGTTTTCATATTAACATCTAAACCAGTTGAATAAGATTATATTCATTCATCCATTCAACAATAACAAAAAATCTTTAATAGTAGAATTTTCAGATACTATGGTATTTTCTTTGGGGTAGATACATAGAGGTGGTAGAAGTTGCGGGTATTCCTCCTATCTTTGTTCCTTTCCCAAAGATTACAACCTACTTTGTTTTGTTTTACTAAAAAAACTGACTGATTCACAGTGTTGTCCTAAACATGCTTGAAACATAAACACACAATTTTAAATGACTGACTTTACTTTTGCCAAATGAAAACACAAATGGTAAAAATCTTTTCTTTTGGGACCCATCTGACAGTATCACTCCCCTAAATTCCAGTGTTTCCCTATTGCCACTAGAATTAAATAAATATTTTTGCTTGGCTTTTAAAACCCTTTACAATTTGCCCCAATATATTTTTCCAGTGCTTTTTTGCACTCTATATTCAAAAGAAACTGATTTTATTTCTCACACTTGGAACTCTGTTACCCATCATGTCTTTATACTGGCTGTCTCCTATGCCTGACATGGATTCCACTCTCACCTTCATATAGGATTCTTAATTTATTAAAAAAAAAAATCACTTAGCACCCAACCAGAAATAATTGGCCTTGAGCCAATTTGAGCAAGTTACTTAACCCCAATTGCTTAAAAAAATAAATAAAAACTAACAAATAATTCATTGAAATAAAAATTCTTGGGGCAGCCAGGTAGCACAGCGAGTAAGAGCACTGGCCCCAGTGTCGGGATGACCTGGGGATCAAATCTGGGCTCAGATACTTAGCACCACATCCAGAAATAACTGGCTGTGTAATCTTGAGCAAGTTACTTAACCCCGATTGCTTAAAAAAAAAACAACAGATCAAGAACCATTTTCTTACAATGCCTTTTATGATTCCCCAATAAGTACTCAGCTCTCAATTGTATTTGTTTCTATTTATTCCATGTAAATGTATTCTGTACATGTTTAGTTTGCCTCTTGTAATAGAGTGGAAACTTTTTAGAGCAAGGAAGTTTTCACTTTCTCTTTGTGATTCTAGTGCTTAATATAGTACCTGATACATAGTAGGCTCATAATAAATGTTTATTGATTGATTTGTTTTTAACATAGATAAATATAGGGAAACACTAGATATACATCTGTGGGTAAAAATGAGATAAATAGGCCAATGTGAACACAAGAGGTGAAACACAAATACATACACAGTTGTTGTTTTTTTAATTTTTACTTTCCAGATTATTTGTGAATATGACTTCATCCCTTTTCTTTAATATATCTTCTTCCTCAAGTTTCTCAGATTTCATATCCCTAAATTATAACTATAAAAGAAAAATCAGAGGAAAAAACTGGAATAAAGAGAAGGTTAAGAAAGAGAATCTTTTTGTTTCACTGAATTTTGTCTTTCTAGCATATTTGAGTAACAAAAGCTGAAGAATCATAACTTTGGGGCAGAGAAAGAGAAAAGGAGAGAGGGAGGGAAGGAGGGGAAGAGACAGAGACAGAGAGACAGACAGAAGCAGAGACAGAGAGAGACAGAGACAGACAGAGATAGAGACAGAGGAGAGAGACAGAGAGAGAGATGTTGGCAGGAGAAGGTCAGAAAGGCAGAGCCAACTAACAGACTTGTTTATTTCTTAATTATTTTTACTTTAAAGGGTGGATTTGTTCTCACTAATGGATGTTTTTTTTTTCATTTTTATTGGGCTTAATTCTCTTATCTCTATACAAGAAGGCACAGGCAACCTCCTTTCACAAATGTGGTATCCAACTTTGTTATTCTGCTTTCTATCCTGGCTTATGTTTGGATGAAGGCAAGAATAACTTTCAGCTTTGGGACTATGTTCCATCAGACTATGACTACTATGAGGCAAGGGGGAGGTGTTTTTACAGTGCATCCCCTCAGCATTTATCTCTTCAATTTTGGGGTGTTTTTTCCCCCTTTGTCACATTTCATATACTTGTTTAAACATTCATTCAGCATTCAGCAAACACTTATTATGTGCTTACTATGTGAAATGATAATGTAAATTGTGTTTTCATGTATATAATATGTAAGTTCTCCTTTTAATGATGAGATTCTTGAAGACAGACTGTGTCCTAGTTCTTTGGTATCTCTTCAGAGTGTCAACTACAGTGTTCTGTTAAATATTTCTTACACAATGCATTTTAAATTAACCAGCCAACATTTTCCCAGAGGAGTGAAAGGATATAGAATCAACACCCATTCCTAAATGCATGATCAGAGGGATGAAATGTTATGGCAGAAATGCATAATACTTCAGTGTTTTAGGATTTGAATGAAATTATATCTTTTAATTCCTGCTCCCTCATTCACTGTAACATGTAATCATTATACAAAGATGCCAAGTACATTTCTCAGTACATCAACAAATTATGGTACACATCCCTAGGCAATTTTTCCCTTACAGGCATGCCCAAGGAATTTAGCTTCTCCATTTCCTCTAAATAAGACTAAACAGAAATACTTTTTAAAAATATATATAAAGGTACTTCCTTTTCACATTTCATATTCTGAATTTATTTTAGCATTATAAAGCACAGAAATAATTATTTTAGACAAATGAGTTTTTACTATATTTTTAAAAGCATACTTTTCCTTTGTGTATGCACACATTAGCCTTACCCAGTGGGAATGGTGTATGCTATTTAGCAATTGAGTTCTTGTTTTTAATAGCTAATACTTTATGCTTGACAACCTAGTACTTCAAATGCACTAATGTGAAAGAGATTCAAGCCCATGACCCTTTGCTAGGAGATACTTTGGGAGAAAGAGTATTCATTCATCCACTGCAGAAAGGGCTATCTGACCTCATTATACAAGCTATTAGGTCAGTTTCTGAACATGAAAGTTCTAAGGATAAGTCAGTGACTATCTCATAAAAAGGGAAAAATTATTGACTTTCCCATGGAATTTGTGGTTATTTTGCAAGAAAGGTTTGATTTTGTCATAGCTTCAGAACTCATATTCCCAATATTGGTATGTTTCCACTATGAAAGGTAGTGTGGATTAATAAGTATTAGTCATGGACACATGTCAGTCTGAAATTCAATTCAATTTAATAAACATTTATTAAATAACACTTCGTTCCAAACATTGTGCTAAGCACTGGGAATACAAAGAGAAAAAATAGTCCCTGCTCTCAAATAGCTTATAATTTAATGTGGAATCATTCTGGCAGGCCTGTTGCTTTTACCTACAATATCCATTCATCCATCCACCCATCCATCCATCCATCCATCCATCCATCTCTATCTATCTCTGTATGTGTATATATATATATATATATATATATATATATATATATATGTGTGTGTGTGTGTGTGTGTAGATATATATTTATGTATATCTATGCATGTGTGTGCATATGTATGTAACCTAAAAAAATGAAGAGAAATAAAATCACTGTCATAGAATTTTAAAATAATATAATATAAATATACTTCAATATATTAATATTCCCCAAAATATAGAGTGTTGGATTTATTTTTCAAGACTTCCATTCAAATCCTAGTTATGCCTATGTGACTTTAGGCAAGTAATAAAACCTTTCTGGACTTCAGTCTTTTCATCTATAATTTGATGGAATTGGTCAATAAGATATCTAACATGATTTCTCACTCAATTCAGTACTTAAATAAATCCTACCTTATTTAGTATTCTTATTATTTCACATAGGTTAACTCGTTCTCCCCACTAAGACTTCAAATATTTAACAGTTTGAAGGAAGTTGTGATTCTACAAGGCTGAAGTGAGGAACAAGTGTGTATCAGGTAAGACAGAGACCTGGTTCTAAAGTCAAAGATATAGAAGATGATAGTTCATCATATATGAGGAAGAGCAAGGAGATAATCTTGGCTGGAATTAATTGATCTGGAAAAGTAACAATCTGAAACAAGTTTAGGATGAGCAAAAAAAGCTCAGTGAGTATTTCCTCTTCCTTTTTTCTCTAAGAGTAACTAGTTTGTGACTTTTTCTCTGCTATTTTTATACATGGTAGTAATTCAACAAAAACTTAGCATTGAATAGAATATATATCGCATATATGCATATCTTTATCTGTCTATCTATCTATCTATCATCTATCTATATCTGTCATGAGAAGTAAGTCTCTCTGAATTACATATGTTCCTATAGAAATGTGACTACAGCATTTATTAAGTACCTACTATGTGCATTCCATTGTCTCAGATAAGGGAAATATCTAGATATTTACTTGGATGGATTTGTAATTTTATCAGTGTGTGTACCTCTTCTAATTGTTCAAACAGCAAAGTCATTGCCTTCACATTTAATTTGACTGTAGTCCATGCACTCACATAAATCCTTCTTAAGTGGTCTGTTTAAAGTTCTGTTGTGTTTTTTTTCTCCTTCTTCTAAATGTGTTGACATTGTATGGACACAAATGAAACATATTGACTCCCCAGATATTATGACTTGCATTCACTACGTGGAATTTCTCCCTATTCTTCTAGCCTCTCTCATTTAAATCTGGGACAGCAAGGTGGTGCAGTGGGTAAAAAACCATGCCTGGAGTCAGGAAAATTCATCTTCCTGAGCTCAAATCTGGACTCAGATATTAACTAGCTGTGTGACTGTGGGCAAGTTACTCAACCCTCTTTTCCTCATCTATAAAATGAACTGGAAAAGGAAATGGCAAACTCTTCCTGTATCTTTGCCAAGAAAACCCCAAATAGGGTAATGAAGATGGTCACATCAAAAATGATTGAGCTCTTACTAGCCGTGTGAATTTGGGCAACTCACTTAAACCCAATTGCCCTCCAAAAAACATTATTAAAATAAAAAGAAATGACTTAGCAACAACAAATACAAGGAAAAAAGAAAACAGAATTAGGTACCTTTCATAACTATGGATAAGAGGAAAATTCTTTAAAAAGTGGTAGAGAAACAGAAAATAAGGCAATAGATAATTTCCAGGTAAATAAAATTGAAGTGGAAAAAAAGCTTTTGCACAAATAGAATTAATGCAACTAGGAAAAGAAGTGGAGTCATCAATGGGGTGGGGAAGAAGGATACCTTTGGAACAGATGTGTCTGATAAGTATCTGATATCCAAGATATCAAAGACCAGGAGTCATTATCCAATTGCTTTGGTTGAAGTGTCTGAACAATGAGTTCTCAAGGGAAAAATGCTACCTATTAAGAGTATTGAATGATTTGTAATTATAATGACCAACCTTGGTCCAGGAGAAGAGTTAGAAAAAATTGCATTTACCTTCCTCTTTTTTCAGAGAAGGGAGTGGTGGTCAGTGTATAATATTCCATACTCTACCACACAGTTGAGGTATAGTTTGACTGGCTAAATTACTTTGTTTCACTTTCTTTTGAATCTTTTTGATCAATGTAGGGTGGGAGGAGTCAAATATTCAAAGTTTAGCTCCCTTATTGTAGTACTAGAATTTGGTGGTATACTGCACTGGGAAACAGAATATCCACACAGGGAAAATGCATTCTCTAAACTTTGTTTTTAAGAAAGTGCTGAAAAAGGAACATTTAACTCAACTACAGGTGTGAGGAATGAGAACTTCCCCACTGCTGATGAAGCCATGATCTTAATCAAGTGTGTTGGGGGAGTGGTTATGCTCTGAGCCACTTGGAGCTGTATTTGAACAGGTGCAGCTGCAAATAGCCTAGAAATGAAGAGGACTCAATTTTGAAGTTCTCTGGTCGAAATAAACATAGTTTGTGCCCAGAATGACTTTTGCAGTGTAAACTCCTTGCACAGCTGTAGTTTAAGGTAACAATAAACTCTGAAAAAGGCCTACAGACCAAGTCAATCCGTCTGAACTAGAAGACACTTAGATTTCTTTATGATAAATCCTACTCTTATCCTAGCAAAATAAGAGAAATACTTTCACCTATACCACAACCTTATAACCACATCTTAAATATTCTCATGATCCCTTTAGAGTTAAATTCACTCTATAAACTTTACAGGAATTGAGTCAGGACAGGCAAAAATAAACAAACAAAAAAACCCTCAAACTCACCATGACTTTTTTATCCTTGGAAAGAGTCAAGGACAGATCCAACCTGCAGGCAGCCTGAATAAGGGAATTTAGTACTTGGATAAGGGAGCAGAATCTTTGTCTTTTTGAAAAGGGGGAAGGGGAACAATCTCAGCAATGTCAGTGATCTTCTATCCCTCCTGATGTCTTAAAATAGGATATTATGCTTCCTATTTCCTGTTCATGATTTTTAACAAAGATAAGGTTTCATCTAAACTGATCAGATACTGCAGTGGGAAGAGAGGAACTGCCAAAGAACTTTCCTTCTCTCACTGTGCTTCAATCACGGTGCAAACTGAAACTGTTTCCTGAAGGGATTAAAAACAACTGAATATAGAAGGACTTAGCTGGTCTGATTGATTTAGAACTCTCTGCTTAAGACTTTCACATTCTTTACAGCCAAAATTGCCACTTAGGGCCAGACAATGATTAAATAAGTCACTGTGACTTTGTTTAAACCCTGAGGATAAGATGCTAAAAACACAACCTCATCTTATGTCACAAATAAAGTAAATAATAATAATAATAATAATTTGGTTTAAACAGAAAAAGAAAATTCAGTGAATGGTATATTATTGGTGATATAATTTTCATGGAACTCTGATACAAATTGGCCTCAAAATCCCTTGTCACTGATACATTGCTTTTTTTTTTTTATAAATTTAAATTTTTGTCATTAGATTAGGGGAAAATAATTTAAGATGTTTCCTTGCATGGGGCAAGGCACAGGGCAATATTGAAGAGGAAATATGAATCAAAATATTTCTTCAACTCAAGATCCTAAATTTTAAAGAGAATTAACTCCTTTTCCATTTGTGTGGACCCATGATAGTACAGGTTTCACAAAAACTCTTTTTTAGCAAAATTACTTGCCTAGCCACAATAGAAAACATTTTGTTTCTGAGTTGCTGTCCATGGTCAATGTTGGTGGAAAATAAAAGAACCTCATGTATGTATTTCAAACCATGAATACGTTCTTTCCAAGAAATGGGACGCAATGAATGATTACTAAATGGAATATTGACAAGCAAAATGGTGAATTTATACTAAGGCCAAACTAAATTTTACATTTATTGAGAATCATCCTGATGAGGAAAAAAGGGCATTAAATATAGAATATGGAGATATGACCTCAAATCTTATTCCTGCTACTTAACTAGAATCACAACACTATTAAAATAATATTTTTATCAAAAATATCTGCCTCTCCTCAAAAAGTACAACATATATTATAGCATACCTACTTAAACCATTGTAAGAAGTTGCTAGGAGCCCCAAGGATTGAATTTTAAATTACAGAAAATACTCGTGACTTATCATAGAGTATATAATCATTTTTTTTCACCACTATATATGTTTAACTACATATTTAGTACAATCTTAGAAAGAGATATGGCAATTCTATTAATTATTTACTTACTAAGTTTTGCCATGATTTTTTTTTTAATTTTCTACTAACCTGCATCCTTTTGTTCTAATCACTACATTTCCCCTGGATGTGATTGCAAGATTAGTGATTTTAATTTATGCCTGATTTGGTGTATCTAATTCAGCTTTGTATTTTGTTTTGTTTTTTAATTAGTGACATAACTTTAAGCATTTAATCTAAAACTGTATTTTTCAAATTGCATACTAATGTAAAATATGTTTAAAATTACCTGCAAAGTGACAATATTTGTGCTTAAGAAAGTAAAGAATTTGTATTAGCATTTTAAAGAATACTTTTAGATATTTATGGTATAGGCTGATTATGACACATATGCTTTACTTGGAAGTCTCTTTTTGATTTAAGTTAATTTTCATGCTAATCACAGAGAATGGTGAGATTCACGCTCACCTTGGTACCCCAGCTTCCATATTCTGCCATGAGGATTTTGAGGAAAAGTACCCAAAATGAATTTTTTGAACACAGAATTTCCATCAAGGATAAAACAAGAATTTAACTTCACAGAACAAATCCCCTTAATAAAATATTTTGTTCTGTAAAACTTGGACTCAGTCAAAAGGCCACATCCAAAGACCTAGGAGGTCACATGTGGACTCAGGGCCACAGGTTCCGCACTCCTGGGGAAACCCAGCAAAAGATAGCAATGGTAGCAGAGATCAGGTCAGCAACTATATCATCAATGTAATATCCATAACAGTAGCTATGAATATGCAGACATATTTCCAGGGTTGACTCGCAAAATATAGCAAATTGTCTTCCTCAAAGACAAAACTAACATTTTTAACATATTTATTCAAATACCAGAAAGCCAATTCCACCATGGTAACAAAGAAGTTCATGCACATTGCCAGTCCAGGGAGCCTAAGCCTTCCCTCCTTAGACCTTCCAACAAATAAGCTACCTTAGGCCAAATTCCTTCCTCTCTCACTCACACTAGCTGCTCTGCCAGCTCTGCCTTGCCCTCTCTTCCTGTTCTACTCCATCAGCTTGTTAACACATAACTCTGGAAACAAATGAATAATTCCAATATTTCTGACATTTTCTAACAACCAATGTCCCAAGGATCAGAGTAATTGGTTTGTTGAGGAGTGCAATGGAGGTTAGAAATGCAAAGTAATTCCAAGAAAGAATGTGTTCTATTGTACTACTTAAGGCAATTTGGGAAAAATTTATGAGCATTAGGACAACAAAGTAAAGTATGTATTTGTTTTTTTGGAGAGGTTCTGATTAGTCTATGAACAACTCACTCCTTCTTAATCAGATGTTTATTGTTATAGCACCCAGCCACTGATTTCATAGATCACATGTTCCTATAATAAAATCCTTATTAATTCTTCTAAATTCAGCTTTAGCCACTGTTTCATATCTACATATGATAGGAATTTTAAGTATGGATTTCCCTCTCCTTCTCAAACAACTGAAGCATAGATTCACCAGTCTGGTTCTTTATAGTCTTGTTGACTGATGATGACCACTGTATGATCAGTCTTCTTGTACTAATGGTGACCAGTTGCAAAATCAGGTGAAATATTTTGACTTAATAGGCTATGATTTAATTGGTGGTTCCCTGAGCCTTGTAGCTGTTTATGCTATTGCTGGAGCTGTTGTTTTGTTTTCTTTTCCTTTTAAATACCCACCTCCCTCACCCCCAAACTGTCCCCATATTTTTTTCTAAAGTCACATATCTGAACTTGGCTGCCAGCTGACAGGGCTCTCCCTTCTTTTGACTCATCCTCACATGAGATAAATTGAAGCCCCACCTTTTGCTCCTTCTCTGCTCACATATTAACTTCATTACCCAGGTGTAATTTTAATTCTTTTTAAGATCACATTGTTACTATGTGGTATAGCTGAAATTCAGACCGACGTCCTCTGTCTCCAAAACCAATGTTCTTCCCCCAGTACTATGCTCCTTGATATAAATAGGTAATGACCTCTTTCCAAAAGGGACTATGTATTTCTTTGTTTTTTTTCCCCTTCCTTGGTGGAAATAATGGATTTTAAGGAAGTAATATGTCAGATAAAACTAGAGATGGTGTGAAAATTAATCAATATGACACATATTTACAACCATTTAAAATATAGCAAAATGTACTGATTTTATGACCATTTGTAGACATGAAACAGTTCCTAGACACCTTACATAGGAAAAATCATGGTTGCTAATTCAATTCAATAAACATTTAGAAAGTGCCTACTATGGGTAAGACACTATGCTAGAGATACAAAGACCAAAATGACATAGTCGCCCTCAAAGATTCAACATCCAGTTGGAAGGATATAACAGACATAGAACTAAGCATTATTCAATGAAAATGGAGGAGGAAGTGAATTCATGTAGGAAGTGGTATATAGGTGAGCCTTGAAAGAAATTACAGTCTCTTACAATTGATGATAAAAGGAGGAAAAGGGGGGATTCTCAGCACAGGAAATAGCTTGCAAAAGTTCATGGAAATAGGGAATGTAACACTGAGCTCACAGACTTCACAAGTAGTTCAGTTGGGATAAAACATAGAGTATACAAAAGGAAATTATACTATAAAGAAGCTAAAAATGGGACAACTATTGTGCAATGATGTTAGGGCTCATTTGAGAGCAAATCATCGCTTTACTTGTGCTATCTTCCAAGATTCTCTGACCATGACAATAAACTTATGTTTTCTGTGAAATCATTCTACATTGAAGAAAAGGAATTTACAAACCAGACCTCTATTATAGGAACTTTATCTTGTGGGGTATCAAAAAGGGTTTAGACAGGGAGAAAATAGAAGCTGGGAAACAATAGAAACAGGGAGATGAGGAAAATAGAAAACTATTCCATGCAAGAAATTATGAGAACCTGAACTTGGGTGCTGGCCATGAGCATGGACAACTGCATAGTTGGGGAAAGATAGTTTTAGAATTAAAATCAATATGATAGTAACTGAATGGACAAAATGAATGGTGAAGAAGAGGGAAGAGTCAACAATGACTAAGATTAGAAACTCATGCAACTAAGAAGATGATGATACTCTCAGCAGAAAAATATTTGGAGGAAGGACATTTTTTGAGATACTACCTGAACATTTCAAAAGAGATGTTCAGCAGGAAGTTTTCAATGTAAGAGGAGGAAAGGGGAGGAGAGAGGGAGGGAAACAGGAAGGCAGAGAGAGAGAGAGAGAGAGAGAGAGAGAGAGAGAGAGAGAGAGAGAGAGAGAGAGAGAGAGAGAGAGGCGAGAAGAAGAAGAGGAGGAAAAGATGCATAGAGATACAGAGATAAAGAGGGAAGGAGAGGGACATAGAGACATAGACAGAAAGACTATGTGTCTGTGCATGTGTGTAGCTTGATTCATAGTATCCCAAAACTGTGGAGATGTCCATACGAGTAGAAAAAGCTATTGAATTTGCTAGCCAATACATTATTAGGAAGCTTGGAGAGAACAGTGTCAGCTGAATAGTACTTTTGGCAACTAGAACTCTTTTCAGTAAGAGATCAAGAAATTAATGGGGGTGGGGAAGTAAAGTCAGCAAGTCATTTATTCACTCCAGGAATTTGGCCTTGAATTTGTGTGGAAGCATCACATTCAGATAAGAATTTGAGAAGGAAAAAGTAGGTGAAGAATTTTTTGTTTGTTTGGTTGTTTTTAAGGAATAGAGCTGAGCATATCTGCATGCAGTAGGGAGAAAACAGTAGATATGTAGACAGTGAATATGAGACACATGCTAGAGGATAAGGCAGGATGTTACAGGATTAAGGGAATAGGTGAGGGAAGGGAAGCATGTGTAAAGATCAAAATGGAGTTTTGAGGTAAAGCATATGTACAGTGAAGGAGTTTGTGATTATTCCCTCCATTTTCTTAATAATATAGGAGAGATAAGGGAAGCATGGGGGATTTTGAGAAAAGAAAATAAAAGTTTGAAACACTTGCTAGAGATAATGAAGTGGACATTTATTTGAAGAACGATTTAGGTTTGTATTATACCAGCAAGACCAACTTCAGGTTAAATAATTTGACTTTATAAAGATAGATTGAAAAGCATAGTGCTGGAACCTTCTCTAGTGAATTTCAGAAGCTTAGGAAAATGAGTAAAGAAGGCAAATGATGTGTGCTATCAAAGGCTGATGGTTGGTGGAGTCATGAAGGGCAGTAGATCAAGAATAGAAATCAAAGTTTGAAGAAAAGGTATATTAAAATTGGTTATGGTTGAAGACTTCTAAGGAATAAAAATGAAATCATATACTTATTTGGAAACCTATTTGCTGTATCCTCTTAGTAGAATGTAAGTTCCTTGAGAGTAGTGTCTGACTTACGTATACGTATCTGTGCTCTGGCACACAATAGGTGCTTAAAATCACTTATTAATGGCTTGATTTTATTCTACTGAATGAAAAGATTGTGTGTATGTGTATATGGTTTTCTTTTGATAATCAACAACACATACATAAACAATATAAACACAGCTAATATATCCTCTGTACCACTCAATCAGTTGTGACCTACTGAAAAAAAATCTGCAAAAATATACACATTCCCTTTTTATTTTCATCTCAGTGTATATATTATTACATATTTTTTATTTTCAATTTATTTATTTATTTTTAGTTTTCAATATTATTTTCCACAAGATTTTGAGTTACAAATTTTTCTCCCCATCTTTCCCCTACCCCCAGCCCAAAATAGCTAGCCTACTGAATACCCTTTTCCCCAATATGTTCTCTCTTATATCTTCCCCCATTCCCTCCCTAATTTTGTAGTAAGTTAAGATGGATTTCTATAACCTGGGACCCATACATCTTACTTCTCAGTTGCAAGTGCAAAAAAAATTTTTTAAATACACATTTGTTTTTAAAACTTTGAGTTCCAGATTTTTTTCCCTTCTTCCCTCATCGCCTACCCCAACTGGGAAGATAAGTAATTGAATATAGCTTGTATATGTGTAGTTACCCAAAACACTTCCATAGTAGGTATATTGTGAAACTAACTATATTTCCTTCCATCCTATCCCACCCCACACTTATTCTATTTTCTCCTTTGACCCTGTCTCTTTGCAAAAATGTTTGTTTCTAATTACCCCCTCCCCCAATATGCTCTCCATTCTAACATCCCCTCTTTTTTCCCCTTCCCCCCTATTTTCCTGTAGGATAAGATTAAGATACCTAATTGAGTGTATATGTTATTCCCTCCTTAAGCCAAATTCAATGACAGCAAGGTTGTGCCATTCCCTTTTACCTTCATGCTCTTCCCCTCTATTGTAACTGTTTTCTCTTGCCTCTTTTATATAAGATAATTTACTCTAATCCATCTCTCACTTTCTCCTTCTCCCAATACCTCTCACGTCTTAATTTTATTTTTTAGATATGATCCCTTCATATTCAACTTGTCCTGTGCCCTCAGTCTATGTATATACATGTATATACATATGCACACCCTCACATATATATTTATAAACATATATACTCCTATATATACATATCTATGTGTGTATACATAGATATATATATCTATGTGTGTATACATAGATATATATATATATGTATACATACATATACATACATACATATATATTCCCTTCAACTGTCCTCATAGTGAGAAAAGTCTTATGTATTTCACTGATCGTTTTTCCATGTAGGGATGTAAATAGTTCAACTTTAATAAGTTCCTTTTGATTCCTTTTCCCTGTTTAACTTCCCATGCTTCTCTGGGTTCTTGTATTTGAAAGTTAAATTTTCTGTTTACAATGTTTGAAAATCCTCTATTTCATTGAATGACGATATTTTCCCTTGAAGCATTATACTCAGATTTGCTGGGTAAGTGATTCTTGGTTTTAATCCTAGCTCCTTTGACCTCCAGAATATCATATTCCAAGCCCTTTGATCCCTTAATGTAAAAGCTGCTAGGTTTAGTGTTATCCTGATTGTGTTTCCACAATACTCAAATCGTTTCTTCCTGATTGCTTGCAGTAGTTTCTCCTTGACATGGGAACTCTAGCATTTGCCTATAATATTCCTGGGAGTTTTCTTTTTGGGATCTTTTTAAAAAGGTGATAGGTGATGTTTTTCCATTTATATTTTCCCTTCTAGTTCTAGAATATCAGGGCAATTTTGCTTGATAATTTCTTGAAAGATGGTGTCTAGGCTCTCTTTTTGATCAAGCAGTCCAATGATTTTTAAATTATCTCTCCTGGAGGCAGAGCCAGGATGACGGAGTAGAAGCAGGACCTCTGCTGGGCTCTTGCTTCCACCTTCCCCAATCGATTTAGAAGGAGACTCTAAAAAAACTTTGGAGCTGCAGAACCCACAAAATGACACAGAGAAGCTAACTTCCCACTGAGGACAGCCCAGCAGGCAGGCAGTAATCTGCCAGCACAGCACTCTGGGAGCTAAGCCCAGCCACATGCCAAGGCTTTAGCCCCAGGGCTGGCCTGAACAGCTCTCCAGAGGGAACCCAGATCTGCAGCAACTGTGGCTGTTTCCAGATTTATCAACACATAGATGCAAAGGACGAAGTGAGAGGTCAGCGCAGTCTGAACTTTGGGACCCAGTAAGTGGGAATGCAGGGCTTTTGCTCCCAGGGCAAAAAGCCACTGAGACTCCAGCACAGCCAGCCAGCACCACATGGCAGCTTCAGCTCCTGGACTGCAGAGTGTAGGGGAACCAAGCACCAGTCTGAGGGGTAATCGCTCTTGCTTTAACCTTCTTGGATCTGGATCGCAGTCTAGGGTGGAGTTCCTGGGATGTGTGTCCAGCTTGTCAGAGCTTATGGAGGCCTCAGAGAGGGCACCCATCTAATACCTCCAGCAGCTCAGAAAACCCCAGCTTTTGGGACGAAAGCTCCCCTGTCTGGTGGCAGAGTCTTACTGTGGCAAAAAGCTCAGGGCTCAAGTGACTGAGGGGCAACATGACCAGGGAAAGGAAACAAAGCAGACAGATGATTCCAACATTAGACTCCTATTTTGGGGACAAAAAGGAGCAAAGTATGGAACAGGAGGAAAACAGTGAAGTCAGAACTCCTGCACCAAAAACTTCAAAGGAAAATATGAGCTGGTTACAGGCCATTGAGGACCTTAATAAGCAGATAAGAGAAGTGGGGGGAAAATTGGGAAGACAAATGAGAACAATGAAAGAAAATAACAAAATGAGAGTCAACAGCTGGACTGAGGAAGAAACACCTTAAAAAATAGACCACCTCAAATGGCAAAAGAGGCTCAAAAAGGAAATGAGGAGAAGAGTGCCTTAAAAAGCTAAATTTGCGAGATGGAAAAAGAATCTCAAAAGCTCAATGAGGAGAATCATTGCTTCAGAATCAGAATGGAGCAAATGGAAGCTAATGACTTTATGAGAAATCAAGATGTTGTTAAACAGATCCAAACAAATGAAAGAATTAGAAGGCAATGTGAAATATCTCATGGGAATAACCACTGACCTGTAAAATAGATCCAGGAGAGATAATTTAAAAATTATTGGACTACCTGAAAGCCATTATCAAAGTAAGAACCTGGAAATCATCCTCCAGGAAGTACTCAAAGAAAACTGCTCTGATGTGTAGAACCAGAGGGCAAAATAGAGATTAAAAGAATCGACTGATCGCCTCCTGAAAAAGTTCCCCAAAAGAAGACTCCTAGGCATATTCTAGCCAGGTTCTGGAATTCCAAGAATAAGGAGAGAATATTACAAGCATACAGGAAAAAACAATTTGAATATTGTGGAAACACAATAAGGATAACTTAGGATCTGGCAGCTTCTAGACTGAGGGATCGAAGGGCTTGGAATATGGTATTGTGGAGGTCAAAGGAGCTGGGATTAAAACCAAGAGTCACCTACCCAGCAAAACTGAGTATCATGTTTCAGGGGAAAATATGGTTATTCATTGGAATAGAGGACTTTCAAGCATTCTTGCTGAAAAAAACAGAGACGAATAGAAAATTTGACATTCAGATACAAGAAGCAAGAGAAGCATGAGAAGGTAAACAGGGAAAAGAAATCATAAGGAACTTATCAAAGTTGAACTATTAACATTCCTACATGGAAAAACAATAATTGTAACTTATGGAACTTTTCTCAGTAGTTGAAGGGAATATAAATATAAATATATATCTATGTATGAGGGTATATGGGCATATGAATACATATGTGAATGTGTGTATATATATTTACAGGTATACATAGATAGAGGGGCACAGGACCAATTTAACAGGAAGGGATGATACTTAAAAGGTGAAATTAACAGGTGAGAGAGGAATATAATGAGAGGAAATGGGGAGAGACTGAAAAGAGTAAACTATCTCATATAGAAGAGGCAAGGGAAAATGGTTACAATGGAGGGGAAGAATAGGAAGGCAAAAGGGAATGGGTCAATCTTTTTCTCATTGAATTTGGCTTTAGGAGGCAATGAAATACACCCTAAATAGGGTATCTCACCCTCCAGGAGAGTAGGGGGAGAAGGGGATGAGAGGGGGGATGATGGATGGGAGGGCAGGCTAGGGGGGAGGGAATTTGGGAGCACACACTTTTGAAAAGGTACGGGATCAAATTAGAGTGTAGAATAAGTGGGAGGTGGGATAGGAGGGAGGGAAATATAGTTAGTCTTTTACAATATATCTACTATGTTATTGTTATGCATTAGCCACACATATACAACCTGCTGAACTGCTTATCTTCCACTAAAGGTGGGAGACAAGGGAGGAAGGGAATGAATCTGGAATTCAAATATTCATATATATATATATATGTATATATATATATATATATACTATTATTAAAACTATTTTACATGTAATTTGGAAATAAGATATATAGTCACTGGGGCATAGAGATAAAGGGGTATGGGAGAAAATATGGGATAGAGCAGATTGTAGAAGGGGATATCCTGTGGGACTGCTATTTTGGGGCGGTGGCTAGGGAAAAAATGGAGAGAAAATTTGTAACTCAAAATCTGGCAGAAATGAATGATGTAAATCAGAAGTTAATAAATCATTTATATTATCTCTCCTGGGTCCATTTTCCAGGTTAGTGGTTTTTCCCATGAGATATTTCACATTGCCTTCTATTTTTTCATTTGTTTGGATCTGTTTTATAGTATCTTGATTTCATAAAGTCATTAGCTTCCATTTGCTCCAATCTAATTTTGAAGGAATTATTCTCTTCAGTGACTTTTTGAAATTCTTTTTCCAATTGGCAAATTCAGCTTTTTAAGGCATTCTTCTCTTCATTGGCCTTTTGGGCCTCTTTTGCCATTTGAGTTAGTCTATTTTTTAAAGTGTTATTTTTTTCAATCAGGTTTTTGATTCACTTTCCATGATTTTCTTGCATCATTCTTATATCTCTTCCCTATTTTTCTTCCACTTCTCTTACTTGATTTTCAGAATCCTTCTTGAGCTCCTCCATGGCCTGTAACCAATTCATATTTTTCTTGGGGAGCTTTTGATGCAGGAGTTTTGACTTCATTGTCTTCCTCCCATTTCATTTTTTGATCCTTTTTGTCCCCAAAAAAGGAATCTATGGTAGTATTGCGTTTCCTCTTCTTGTTCATGTTGCCAGTCAATAGCTTGACTTTTGAATTCTTTGCCATTGTAGAACTCTGCTTTCAAAATGGACAGAGCTTTGTCCCAAATTCCTGGGGTTTTTGCAGCTGCTGGAGTACTTAGAAGGGCACCCTCATTGCAGCCCCCACAGGCTCCACACTGGCCACACACCCCAGGACCTCCTCCCAAGAGTGCAGTCTGGATCAGAGTAGGTCAAAGCAAGAGTGATTACCCTCTGAATGGTTACTTGGCCCCCCTATGATCTGCAGGTCAGGAGCTCAGGAGGCAGCCACAGGGTACAGCTGCTGTGTCTCCACCACTTCTCACCTTGGGGCAGGGGCCGGACCATGCTCTTTCATCCACCCCTGTTCCAACAGAGTTCCAAACTGACCTTTTACTTTGTCCTTTGTGTTTATGGGTTGAGAAGTCTGGAAACCACCACAGCTGCTGGTGCTTCACTGTCCTGAAGTCTGCTCTGGCTGCTGCTGCTCAGGGCTGCCCTGGGGCCAAAACCACACAGCTCACGCAGGTCTGGGCTCAGTTCCCAGAGTGGTAAGGTAGACCCTTCCTGTTGGCCTGCCAGGCTACCTTCAGTGGGAGATTTGTTTCTCTCTGTCACTTTGTTTCTGTAGTTCTAAAATTTGTTTAGAGTCATTTTTTACATGTATTAGAAGAGGTGGAAGCAGGAGCCATGGAGAAGTCCTGTTTCTATTCCACCACCTTGGCTCTGTCCCATATTATAGGTTTTATATTGTTGAGAAAGTAGATTAATAAACTAATATTTGCTGTTTTCTTGTCTTTTAAAAAATCTTTAAATGATTTTACCATTCTTTTAGAAGTTTTTGTCTTTGGGATATTTTAAATATCAATCCATTTGATTTTCTCTATATCTCCTAAGATCACCCTTTTCTGTTCCTTGTCCAATGCTATTTTCCTCTACCAAGTATGCCCTCTTTCCAGTTTCTGACTTTTGAAATAATGGTCACCCTTTATGATGTAAATCAAATGCCCCTTCCTCCTCCTCTCCCCCATGGAAGATTAAACTTGTTTTTCATCTTAGAAATGATCTTTTTTTTTTTCCTCATTTCATCTTGTCTGAGATTTTGTTTGTATTTCTTTTATATGCTTAAACTTATCTATTATACATTATGGCCATTTGTGGTGTTGTAGCAGAATGTGATTTCTTTGTGATAGTTACATTATCTCATCTAAACTATATGCTTCCCTCGGAAGTTTAAGTGGTGATATATCCAGAACAAATGTTTAACCAAATGATTGTTGAATTGAAATTAAATTACCATTATATTCATAGCAAAATAGTTCTTGGTTGATAAACAACAGAGAGAGAGAGAGAGAAAGAGAGAGAGAGAGAGAGAGAGAGAGAGAGAGAGAGAGAGAGAGAGAGAGGAAAATGCAATACATAACTAGTTATTTAACTGGTTAGAATTATTTTATTCTTGCACAAATATTAAAAATAATATAGTCTTCAAAGGAAAAAAATGAAGGGATAGAAAAATGCTAAGGAAACCTATGGTTTCTATTCTGAAATCTTATGCTTGGTTATAAGAAATTATAATTTCTAGATATGAATACACTGAAACAAAAATATATATCTATTAATTTAAGTAATATATTTTTTAACTTTATGGATTAGTCTTACAGCTGTTTTTGAAAAGATCTGGTTAAACTTTTAGCAGATGAACGTGAAACCTGTCAAACTAAGCCAAATCAATTATCATCATTTAATTCCAAGAAGATTTCTGTTCCGACAAAATATGGCATGCAATCAAAACTCATCACACCACTGTTGGTATTAACTGTTTACCATGATTTTTATAATTAAAAGCTTTGCTAAATAAATTACATTTTCAACTAACATTTAGAGGCTCTTCACAGTAAACATTCTAGGGGTGGAAACTGTAGTTCTCACTCATCATACATTATGCATTTGTTATGACTCATATCATTCTCATGTCTAATTGCAAATGGTATCCAGGCTATTCCTGTCTATGTAATGCTGCCACATGTCTTACAAGGCCGATGTTTACAGGCACACGGAGAAATCATGCTTGACAAGGAATGTCACACAGATATGCCATTAAATGAGACATTATGTAATTCAACCTTGATGAAGGACTTTATGCAAAATTCATAACACTCATTTGAGTCCAAGACTTGTATGTGCCTTTATCAGATAAGTAACACCTTGAGCAGTTTGTTTTTATAGCTATGATCTCTGACCCACTTCTCATCTTTTTTAATGAAGGTGACACAAAATGCTTCTGAAATTCTTAAAAACATTTTATCCATAGTGACATTTTATAACCAGTTCACTATAGAACAGTTGTAAGTAGAAAGACAGAAGTGTGTAGAAGACTAAAAATAGGAGTTTCAAGAAGGATCAAATTTGCATATTAGTTTATTCAAATTTCAATCACAGCAGCACCACCTATTGGCAGATCTTCTTCAGTGTTTTATACAAAGGGTCTAGCTTATATGTAATGTATTGCAAAATAATTGCTTATGGATAAAAGCATACTTTTGAAATTCAACTTATTGCAAGTCATTCACATAATACAATTACATAAATGAACCTTCCATTTTTATAATAACGTGCAGCATAAATATTTTAGTCTAAATATGTCCTTCAGAATGGGATTCCAGAGTGAGTCCCTCTGGAAGTCTTTGAAAGCTACCCTGAAGTGAAATGAAAGATTCCTTTGAATTACACAGGAAAAAAAAATAATAAAGAGTTTGACTTTTGTGAAGTTGTTTCCACACTGACCTGAAAGACACCCTTGAATAGAAACACAGTTGGGGAATCATTTCTACTTCCTTTATCCTTCATTTGTATCTAACCTGAAAAGTATACAGTAGCACATTTTGACATGGATTCCTGTTCAGAACAATTTCACTTGCCAAAAATAATGTCATTCCCTCATTGTCCTGTGGTATAAGGTAATTGTGTTTTAGAATGGAACTGGATTTTCTAATATCTAATTATCTTATTTCTAGCTATGGCTCAAATTATTAATATCTCACAGGAGCTCCAACGTGATGTAGAAAGAACTGAGAAATGTTCTTCTGGCTGTCATGAAAGGTAATGGAAGAAATATAGCAATTTTTGGTTATGAAAGAGGATGCATTTCAGTGAAGCTACAAAGGTATCAAAAATATAGGAGCTATAGGGATGAATTACAGGATGTCAGTTTAGCAAGATTATGGTATGAAAAATTATTAAGTAGCAACAAAATAATGTCAAAAATGCCAGAAAAAAACAGTAGTTCAAAACAAACTTAATATGTGTCACTTGGAGAATTGGTGAAGATAATGAAGAGCGAAATTTTGATTAAGGATAGAAAAGTCTGGGGTGGCTAGGTGGCACATTGAATAGAGCACTGGTCCTGAAATCAGGAGGACCTGGTTTCAGGTATGGCCTTAGACACTTAACACAAAAAATAGCCATGTGAGCTTGAGCAAATCATTTAACCCCAATTGCCCTCCAAAAAAAGGACAGAAAAGTTAAGGAAGGAAGGGACTTTACCTTTGTTTTGGAAGGGGAGGGGATTTAGGGGGGTATAGACTTAGCAAAAAGCAACATCATCATCATATATTGTAAGTCATCAAGACGGGACTGGGGTTTCTCTTCCTAAATTAGCTCACAGATCTCAACCTTTAGCTGTTTCACAAGATTTCAAGATGGAAGGGACATTAGAAGTCATCTAGTCCATTCCTCTAATTTTTATATGAGAAATCAAACATCTAAAAGGATGAAGTGACTTGCTAACAGTCACACAAGTAGCAGGTGGTAGACCTAGGATGTTATCATCTGATTCTACAACCATTACTCTCTGTCTTACTCCATTCTGTCTCAGGAATCCTTCCCTTTAATCTTTCCCTTCTCTAATCCATCCATTACAATATCACCAAAGCAAATTTAATAGTGGAAATGTAACAACAATATTTACAAATGTACAAAAATTTTAAATCTAGCAACAATAAAAATAACAACACTACATAACATGTACATAGCACTTTGTTTTCCAAAAATGCTATTTATCTCAGTATGCCTAACAGTATTTATATATGTATGTATGTCAATGTTATCTATCAGTCTATCTATCTATCCATTTAATCTCTTCTCATAACAATCCTGTGAAGTGTGTGCTATTAGTAACCCCATATTTCAACTTAGGAAACTGAGGCTACAAGAGTATAAATGACTTGCCCAGGCTCACACAGCTAGTAAGTATCTGAAGGAGGATTTAAACCAAGATCTTACTAACTCCAAGCCCAGAGCTCTGTACAATGTGCCTCCTAGTTGCCTCCATCCTAAGCATATCGAGTATTATTCATCTCTCATTCTATTCTGTCCTCTTCCACCCTTCCAATTAGACCTGCTATTTCCCATTTCCCATCTCTGGAATGAACTTCCTACACATCTCTTCCTATTACACACTTTTTCCTTCAAGTCCCAGTACAGAGTCTACCTCTTCCATGAGACCTTCCCTGATCCCCTGAGCTATAGGAGAACCATACCTCTTCAATTTCTCTTGTTCTGTCAGACAAGTGCTCCTGCACTTTTCAAATTTTGTAACTTTTATTATATCTATCTGGGCAGCTAAGTGGCTCACAGATAGACTGCCAGGTCTGGAGTTAGGAAGACTCATTGTCCTGGGTTTAAGTCTGGCGTCAAACACTTACTAGCTGTGTGACCCTGGGCAAATCATTTAACTTTGTTTGCCTCAGTTCCTCACGTACAGTGTGTGTGTGTGTGTGTGTGTGTATGTGTACTTACATACACATATACATCTATATATAACACATTATCTTTCTATCTACCTACATATCAAAAACAACTAAGGAATAGCTCATTTCTATAAATTTGACTCATTTCCCTATGTGTTTGAGAAATAAGGCCTTTATCACAGAAATTTGCTGTAGAATTTTCCCCATTTTCTGTTTTCCTTCTAATTTTGGGTACGTGTGTGTATGTGTGTGTGTGTGTGTGTGTGTGTGTGCACAGAGGTGTTTATGTGTGCACTAATTTTTTAACTTCATTTAATTATCCATTTTATATCCTGCGAAGTTTGGTCATAAACTCTTACCTTATCCATAGATCTGACAGGTACATTTTTATGCTCCTCTAATTTACTTATTGTATCATTATTTATGTCTAAATCATTTGTCCATTTTGACCTTGTGTTTGATTTACGGTGTAAACTGTCAATCTACCTGTAGTTTTTGCCAAACTGACTTCTAGTTATCTGAGAAAGACTTCTTGCAGAAAGTAGAAGTTTAGCTGTCTTAAAGAAGGCCAGGGAAGGTAGGAGGCAGAGGAGAGCGTTCCAGGTATGGGAGATAGCCAGTAAAAATGCACAATCAGGAGATAAATATTTTTATGAGGAATGGAAAAAACATTAAATAATGATAGTCACTTTTATTATTAATAACTGCTTTCGTGTCTATTAAACGAACTACTCCTACCCACAATTATCTTTACATAAATATGGTTTAACTTTCTCCTCAGATATGGACAATTAATGAATTCTTGAAGGCAATTTGTTGATTTTCATATACAAATGCAAACCACGAACCTTGCCTAGAGTCCTTTCTCTGAAATAAGAATTACCTTCCAGTTCCCTCAATTTAAGAAAATAATAGCATCAAACAATAGTATGTAAATATGTTTACCACATTCTCCTAACATAATTTTCTCCTTCCAAACACAAACATATGTATATTCAATTTTATGCAGTATTGAAAGGGTAATGTTGAATTTCATAGAGCATAAATTAAGTTGGGTCAATTACATAACTTTGAGTTGCTACTTTTTTTTAAACAAGGAACACATATGCTTAAACTATTCTCTCCCTTAAAATCCTAATGCTAATCATTTCTTGCACGAATACATTTCACCATGCACCCTATATAATAAGCAGGAGCTGTCAATTCTCTATAATTTTGTGGAGACTGACTCACAGCTACACAGTCATTATATTCTTGCAGGCTAATTGGTAATTATACTTAAATTGGGGGGCTGGGAAATTTTGCTTAGTCTGCAAAACTACCTGCAATTTTCCTCTATAATTTTCTCTTTTAGGCAAAGAATTTGTTATTTATTTATTTAGACTATCTTCAAAGGAGGGTGTAGAATTGGCTTCTTTCAAAATACAACAGGTTACATATGAACCCTTGTACCTATGTAGCCTGAAAATAAAGAAAAAAGGATACTACTCAGTATTTCAGGGAGAAAATTGTCTCTCTGTCTTACTCTTGGTTTTGGCCAGATTTTATCAGTCTGAAGCCAAGAGTACAGTAGCTGCCACTCATAGTCAAGCCAGTTATAGTATGATAACATCCTAGGGGTTCTCTGCATCTTGGTCCATAGAAAGAGTGTTGAATTTGGAATTAGGAGAGACATGATAGAATCTTTCTTCTGATATGATTTGACCACCATGGGGAAAGGCCTTTCATCTTTCTTAGTCTCAGTTTTCTGATCTATAAAATGATTACACTATTGGTAGTATTTACTTTATAAAGATATTGCAAAGATTTTCTAAGCATTTTGCAAAACTTAAAATGCTTTTTATTTAGATATATAGACACAGGGGTAGTGAACATAAAGAATAACTTAGGTATTGAGTACAATCTTTTCATTTTGCAGATGAGGAAGTTTTAGCCTGAGAGATAAAAGTGACTAACTCAAGGTAACTCCAATAATACCTGACAGAAAACAACCCAGATTTTACGAATCCAGAACTAGAATTCTTTCTACTTTAATATGGTAACTCCCTAAAAGCCAGCTAAAATGATGATAATTACTGCTGTTACTTGGTAATTAGGTAGTACAGTGAATACAGTACTAGGCCTGGAGTCAGAAAAACTCATTTTCCTGGGCTCAATTCTGGCCTCAGGCACTTATTAGCTATGTCAACCCAGGTAAGTCACTGCTTTCCTCAGTTTTCTCATCTGTAAAATGAGCTGGAGAAGGTATTGGCAAACCCTTCCAGGATCTTTGCAAAGAAAACCTCAAATGGAGTTACAGAGAGTCTGAAATGACTGAACATCAAAAACTGCTACTGCATAGTAATCTCGATCTTAGGCAAAAGACCAAGTGATATTATATTCTTACATATACACCTATATTTTTTAAAAAGAGTACTTAGAAATTAAAGCTGCTGGCCCTGGGAGGAGCCACAAAAGACCAACTTTTACAATAATTGTTTTATTTGATTTTCTTCTTTTTTGGGTTATGAAGAATGAATTTTATTAGTTTTTTAATAGTATATTTAATCTGGATTTAAACAATGATTAAAGAAAATAATATGGTATGGAAATTCATTTTGGAATAAATTCTTATTTTGTTATAAAGAAAGGCAGGAAAGAGAATTGCATTCACAATTAAAGCTCACAACTCCCTTTCTGATGTTTTCTTTATTCTCTAATGCCCTAAACCCCAGCATTTTCAGCACATAATCACTGTATTTCTACTAATGTCCCCACAGTACTCCATTTCCCCCAGATATCCTGGCCTATGTATTGCTGAACCTTCTTTCCCAACTTCACAAAAGACAATGATTAGAAATACCGAAAAGGACTTTATCACAATTTGTATTTGACTGAATGCTAACACTTATTAGATGCAATAATTATTATTCTATAACATATCTATGTGCCTTTTCCTCATAATGAAGCAGAGTCACAAGGATTATTATCACTAGTTTACAAACAAGGAAAGTGAGATTCAAAAATTTTCAATAACTTGTTCTTGGTCACACCATGGCAGTAGGGCAGGAACATAATGTTAACTTTCAGTCGAGTTCATTTCACTATTTCATGCTGTTTTCTTAAAGGTTGAAAAGAGGTAATGCCATGCACAAGCAACTTTCCAGAGGACTGCTACCATGAACAGCTTTTCAGTTCTGATTATACAGTATAGTGAACACTCTATTCCATAACAAATCAAAGCAAGACATCCACATAAAATCAAGGTACTTGGGGCGGCTAGGTTGCACAGTGAATATAGCACCAGCCCTGAAGTCAGGAGGACCTAAGTTCAAATCCGGCCTCAGACACTTAACACACTTACTAGGAGTGTGACTTTGGGCAAGACTTTGCCCTCCAAAAAAAGTAAAAAGCAAAAAATAATCAAGGTACCGCATTGACAATATTATAACTTACCTCAGAAAATCACAATATAGTATTTACAACAGCTTATCATTAAAATGGCCACATGGTTTTTACTAAAGTGGACACAATATTTAGAACAAAGAATAATCATCTCAAAGTACAATAGTCAAAGTCTTCCACTCATGGGACACACTTAAGTTAACTCAGTCACTTATTCAATAATCAGTTACTAAGTAAAACCACAATATAGTCTCAAAGTACAATAGTCAAAGTCTTCCACTTTTGGGGCAAAGTCTTGATTAACTCAATCAGTCACTTATTCAGCAATCGATTATTTTAAGTCGATTTTTATTTTATTAAATCTAAATCAATTATTATTAAGTACCATACACAAACCCTCCACCCCTAGGTCACTAATAAACTGCAATTTCATCTTTACTCAGCACTTTGGGAGAGCTCTTTTCATCTAGATTTGGGGCCGGTTCCCAGATTCCCTGGATCCTCTTCCATGGTCCCAGATTCTACCTGGATTCGCCAGACTGTCACTTGGGTTAAATGGCAGACAGCTCCCAGTACCTTGTCCAGCTCTCTGGGCAGGTCCTGCTGCACAATGAATTTCACAGGGTCTGGTCCATGTCAGATCATTCACAATTTCTGTTCTAGGAATTCAAAGCTTAACCAAGCCACAAACAAATAAAGTCTCAGCATCTCAGTTATGCTTCCTCAGTCACCTGGGCTCCTGGCTCTGAGCTCTGGGCTCCTGTTCAGAAGAAGCTCCACCATGACAAGTTCTCAGGAAATTCTGACTCAGTTCTCCATTCTCTCTTCTGTAACTGCTCTGCCACCAGATGCTGGTCCCAAGAAACTCTGACTGTGCCTCTCTGGGGCTTTTCTTACATATACAGCATTAGCTTCCTGTTTCAGCCAACCCTTTCCTGTTATGTCAGCAACAGGAGACAGGAGTTCATACCTTCTGTTCCCCAACAGAGGCTTGATCAGTTACTAAGTGCTAAGTATCTGCTACTTTTGCCAACACAAAGGGATCTTCAAATTCAAATTATATTACCATTACAGGTAAAAAGTAGTGAATTAGTCAGTCAATAAGCATATGTTAAACCTGGAACTGTGCTAAGCTCTAGTGATAAAAAGAAAGATAAAAATACACGTCCTGTTCTCAAGTAGCTCATACAAACAGCTTGGGATTAAGACTGAGAAAGGCTAAAGAAGGGTAACACAAATTCTCTCAATCTGCAGTAGGTAACTACTATAGGCCTTTGGTTGTTGTTGTTCTTGTGATGGGAGAATCCAAAACAAAAGAGAATGGTTTCTACTTTGTGTTTGAGGGCACGCTGTTAGCTTCTTCCATGATAAGAGGGTTCAAATGTTCTTTCAGACTATAATATTGGAATAGTAGGCTTTGAAAATGATGAATATGGCACAGAGAAAGAATAATAAGGGGTAAAAATGCCAAGGAGACTATGCATCAGGACAAGGCATGTGAGACGTCATTCCAGTGAGGCAAACATATCCTGTACCCATTTCCACTGAATTCAGTGATGGGAAGAACCATGAGCTGAAAAGCCAGGTTTAATTTTTACCAGGTTTTTAGATTTTACAGGGACCTAAAGTATCTAGATAGCCAGGTTCCTTTAAGTGGCTAACACTTCTCCCTTCCTCACCAGGAAGAGGAAGTCTGAGTCTAAGCACCATAACTTTGATTTTAGAACTGCTGACCCTGGGAGGAGCCACAAAAGACCAGCTTGTGCAAAAATTGTTTTATTTGATTTTCTTCTTTTGAGGTTATGACTAAAGAATTGTATTAATTTTTTAAAATTATATTTAATCTGTATTTAAACAATGATTAAATAAAGTAAGATGTTATGTATACACTTATTAAAAAGAATGGGAAGTGAAAAGGAATGGTGAATTTGGTTGAAATTATGAATGGCAGGCATTTTCAAAATAGGATTAATAGGAAAACAGCCTTGCCTGAACATGAATCTAATGTCCTGCAAGAAGCAGACATGAATCTGGGAGGCAGGACTTTGGTTCTGGGCTCCACTCTGCTTTGATACTACCTAACTCATTTGTGTTATTCCTCTGTTTTTCAGTCAATGTTGTGATTCTGTTTGTGTAAGAAGGACTGAGAGAAAAACTCTCTACCTTTTGGCATCTAGGTAGTGTATTAAATAGAGGTTCGTCTGAAGTCTGTGACCAGCTCCCATGCCTTCATTTTTGTATACTCCTGTCATATACCCCAATTATGAAAACTAGTTCTACACTCTTATTATTTCATTGTATAGTATTTCATTGTATAGAAATATATATTTCTTATATATTTCATTCATAATGTGTTCCTTCTATTCTCTTTTTTCTTTAAAAAAAAACATCACAGAAAACGATCCATCTGTCTCACTTATCTCCCTCAGTCTCCATGGGCAAATAGGTGTACTGTGGCTAGAATTTGGGGCCTAGAATCAGGAAGCATTTAAGTCTGGCTTCAGACACTTAATAGCTGTGTAACTCTGGGCCAGTGACATGAACTTTGTCTACCCCAGCTCCCTCAATTACAAAATGGGGACAATATAAAACATAATTCGCAGGGCTGTTTTGAGGATCAAATGAGATAGTGTTTGTGAAGCACTTAGCTGTGTACCTGACATATAGCATGCCCTTAAATGCTTGTTCTGGGCAGTTAGGTGACACAGTGTATAGAGCATCTAGGTCTGGAGTGGAGAGGACCTGAGTTCAAATCCAGCCTCAGATGTCTGACTTACTAGATGTCTGACCCTGGGCAAGTCACTTAACCTCAATTGCATCCCCCAAATAAATAAATGAGCAAATAAAAGTAAATAAATAAGCAAATACATAAATAAATGTTTGTTCCTTTGCACTGCCACTCCTTCCTCGTCACTGTCGTCAGTGTAGATCATTATATTCTTTATAAGTTTTATGTTAAATAATTTAACTCAAAAAATGAGAAGTTAAGTGACTTGCCAAGAGTTGCTTAGTCATTATGTGTCACTGGTGGGACTTTTAACTGAGGCCTCACTGACACTGAGGTCAGCCCTGTATCTATCATACTTTGCTACGTTTCATGGCTTATATTAGTCTCTTATTTCACATCTACAGAATCAGGGTTTAGGATACTTGCATGATGTATTTCACAGGATTGGTTTAAGGATCAAATAAAATACAGTATCATGCAGCACTGAGTAGTTATGTTGCTGATGATAATTATCACTATCATTTACATAACACATTAAGACTTGCATAGCACTTATCTCAAAACAACCCAGTGAGGTAAGTAATACAAGTAGCCCCATTTTACAGATGAGGAAAATAAGACTGAAAGAGAGAAAATAACTTGTTCAACATCATAGCCATCTATATTTAGATGTTGTCCAAGTTCCCTTCCATCTCTAAGATCCCCTAATTCCTAGGGGTTCTTGGGTGTACCCTTTTGCAAATAAGTTGAAGAAACTTCACTAGAGGTTAAGGAGTTTACAAGGTAGCAAAGTAAAGCATTGCCAAGCATCTCTCGAGTGTGCCCCATCTATGAATAACCTCGAGTGATTTCAGAAGCCCTGCAAAGAGACACGGACTCATTTGGCTTCCCGATCTCAAGAGCCTGTTAAGCTAACTGCATTTTCCCATTTGGAGGATGTGCTGTGGCATCATGTAATAAGCTGTGACACAGAGGGATCATTAGTTCCCCAAATCTTTTCATAAATAGTCATTTCTTAAAGAGCTCACAGCTGTGAATCCCACTGAGTTGCCTACATAGTTAAGTATGGGTTCTGAGCTTCACCTCACTGACTGTGAACTATGCGGAATCAGATTTCTATGACAGTCTTTCCATTAGGAATCATATCAAAGCTCATGTGGCACAGAGGGTAGCATACAAAGAAAAAAAAACATAGAGTTTAATAGTTGCAAGTTCATCCATGCATTTCAAGTGAAAGGGATCAAAAAGAATATTGTGTCAATTGTAGAGTTGGCTGCAAGGACATCAGAGAAGAAAGGGGGTTAGTGCCAAGGTTCACTACAAACACTCAAATTATTCAATGTGGAATGGTGCTCCTAAAACAGTGATTGAGCAGAGGTAAAATTGAGAGTCCTGGATTTTGAATTAGAAGACTTGAGTTCAAATCCTGCTTCTCTTATCTACAAACTTTTTTGACCTTGGACCAATCACTTAAACATTTCTGAATCTCTGTTGCCTTAGTTGTAAAATGTAAATTTGTAGAAATTTACTTCAGAAATATAGCTTAACTATGGGAAGATATATGGAAGCACTACAGCTAAAGAAGAAATATTTCCTTGTTATAAGAAGAATTCTTTGACATTCAAGGATTATATAATTCCAAGAAGTCACATATGTTTAATGGGTTCTATAACTTTTTGTACACATACACACACACACATACTCAAACAACATTCTAAAATATAGCTCTGGCCCATAGATTTACATATTTCTCCAAAAAAAAATGTCACTGAACCAGGAAAGTGATTGCTTCTTGGCCTGGATTCTCTAAGCTCAATCTTAGATCTTCCACTTCTCCAGAATAACTATACCTAGGAAAATCTTGTTCTCTTCTTCTTTTCCTCTTAATAATTCTAGTAATGACATACTGTTTTCAAGCAGTCCAAAGCTGAAAACAATCCTGAATGACCTGTGGCCTTTTTACCTTAACGTTCAGGTACCAATAATTAAAATTTTATAGCAAATATTACTTACTTGCATGAAATAATTTAGAAAAGAAATTTTAGTTTTTATTTCTTTAATTCTAGGAGACTTCTAAAACAAGAAATGCCTTAAAGCCCAGACATGGTCTCAGTGCTTCATTTAAAATAATAAAAAAAAATCAGACACAAAGCATGAAAGGAAGAGGGATCATGTATTTGTAAAGAAAATGATAAATAAATTTCTAACTTTTCACTCCAATTCTAAGGGAACACAGTTTTCCTTACATGAATTTCCAGGCAACCTAATTATGATTCATTTCATAATTCCTGTAACTTTATTAGTGATTTCTGGGCAAATCTTGAAAGGAAGGGAGTTTGGTTCAAATCCCAGCTCTGACACTAATTACTTGAATGACCTTGGGCAAGTTATTTGAGTTCACTGGATTTCCTTTTCTGCATATGGAAAAATGAGACCACTGTAATAACGGATTTCTAAATTCCCTTTTAGCACTAAAACAATGATTCTATGACTATGAAAGTTTATTTGAAGTGTTTCCTTGCAAATCTAGAAGTAGTGATAGTGACTTTCCCAAGAGACAATGTGAGAAGCTAGTCATCTCTTCAAGCATTCCTTTATTTTATTTATTTATTTATTTATTCATTCATTTATTTATTCATTCATTCATTCATTCATTTATTTATTTGTTCATTTATTTATTTATTTATTTTTGCAATCCAAACCCAATAAATATTTATTAAATATTCTAGGCACAATGCTAAGTATCAGTGATACAATTAATAAAAAAGACAGAGACCCTAGGGGCAGAGCCAAGATGGCAGAGTAAAAACAGAAATGCCACTGGGCTCTGGCTCCAAACACCTCCAATAAGTTTAAAATATGACTCTAAACAAATTTTAGAGCTACAGAGCCCACAAAGTTACAGAGAAAACAAATCTCCCACTGAAAGAAGCCTGGCAGGCTGACAGGAAAGGTCTATTGCAGCACACTGAGAGGCAAGGGCAGATCCCCTTGAGCCTTGGTTCCAGCCCCAGGTGGCCCAGACTGGCCAGAGCAGACTTCAGGAGAGTGAGTCATGAGCAGCAACCCATAAATTCCAAAAAGAAAAAAAAAAGGTCAGTGGGGAACTCTGTTAGAAGGGTAAAGGAAGAGCTTGGTCTAACCCCTGCCCCCAGTGTGAGAAGTGGCAGAAGCCACATGGCTGCTTCCAGAGCTCCTGGCCTGAAGATTGGAGGGGGACCAAGCAACCATTCAGAGGGTAATCACTTTTGATTTGACCTGCTTGGATCTGAATCATGGTCTTGGATAGTGGTCCTGGGGTATGTGGCCTGTGTGCCAGAGTTTGTGGGGGCTGTAGAGAGGACACCCAACTAATAGCTCCGCCAGCTGGAAAAACCACAGCAATTTGGGACAAAGCTCTCTCTATTCTGGAAGCAGAGTTCTGCCTTGGCAAAGAGCTCAAAAGTCATGTAATTGGCTGGCAAGATAAGCAAGCAGAGGAAGCACAATCAGACGACAGAATCCTTTTTTGGGAACAAAAAGGATAAAAAGATGGAATGAGAGGAAGTAAATGAAGTCAAAACTCCTGTATCAAAAGCTGCCAAGAGAAATATGACTTGGTTACAGGCCATGGAGGAGCTCAAGAAGGATTTTGAAAACCAAGTGTAGCAGCAAGCACCCCAAGCACGTCCTCAGGGTTTGCTGCCCATACAGGTTCTTGGATCTGCTTTGTTAAAGGAAAGCAACTCAAAATGGGTTAACAAGCTTACTTTAATCAGTCAGACATATATCGTTTACCTTGTTCAGGGGAAAAGGTCAAGCATCCCAAACTTCAAAATATACAGGCAGCATTATCAAGACAGAAACAGATCAAGTAGACAGATTTCCAAACTGTCCAACCATTACATCCATACCCAGTCAACATCTGCATTTCCACATCTGGGTTTTTCAAAGCGGGGGGGGGGGGGGCTGGACAACGGCTTCCCAGAATGCAGATCAAATCACAGAACACTTCTCAAAGTGAGCCCCAAAACAAAGCTACACATCAGGGCTTATATAGCCTTCTCCTGGCTCAGAGAATGTAACAACCTTTTGGACCCACTGGCCAATCAAAAAGTATCTACTGAAAAACAAGCCTCCCACCCCAGGCTTCAGGTGCACTTTAGCCTAGGGGCAGGGAAGATCTTCCAAATTTGCATTCCCATTACATTCGGCCCCAAGATCTTTCATGCCCATAGCATAGACAATTTACTTTTGAATTAGCACTAAGCATCTCTTAGGTCACATTTTCAAGATACCAAACTAAAGTTACCAAAGTGGCCACTGGGCCTTAAACAAACACAAAGTACATAGTATTTTCACTTCAAAACAAGAGTTCAAATAAAGTTCTCTGGGGGAGGGGTATCCTTCCCCTCACACAGCTCCAGCCCCTGCCTCCAAGCACAGAGAGGGGGCTGGGCAACAAAACCAACAAGGTGGGGTCCCTGGGGATCCAAGGCACTTCATCCCACCCACCATAGTCACAAGTCCATCCTCCCCCTGGGTCCCAAACTTTGGGATGCAGCCAGGAAACATTCAATGCCCCTGCTTTGCTGCTCAGTTCTTATCTTTTCCGGTGGCTGAATTCCGAACTCCTGGGTTCCTTCTCCTCCCGCAGGCGGCAGCCGCTCCTGGCTTCTGCCCAGGTCCCGATGCAGGCAGCTCACCATTCCTGCTCTCAGCTCAGCAAAGTCCGCATGCATGCCATTCTTCTCTCCTGCCCCATAGCTCCACAGAGTCACAGCTACCACAACTGGGAAACAAACAATTATCCCAGTCCCCATACTTTCCTTTTACTCTGCAGATCCTGTTCGTGACGCCATTTTGTAGCAGCAAGCCCCCCAAGCACGTCCTCAGGGTTTGCTGCCCATACAGGTTCTTGGATCTGCTTTGTTAAAGGAAAGCAACACAAAATGGGTTAACAAGCTTACTTTAATCAGTCAGACATATATCGTTTACCTTGTTCAGGGGAAAAGGTCAGCATCCCGAACTTCAAAGTATACAGGCAGCATTATCAAGACAGAAACAGATCAAGTAGACAGATTTCCAAACTGTCCAACCATTACATC
>NW_027185698.1:12625245-12647735 GCF_028583685.1 Petaurus breviceps papuanus
CACTTTAGCCTAGGGGCAGGGAAGATCTTCCAAATTTGCATTCCCATGAAACCAAGTTAGAGAAGTAGAGGAAAAATTGGGAAGAGAAATGAGAATCATGCAAGAAAATCATGAAAAGCTAGTCAAAAGGCTGCTAAAGGAGACCCCCCCAAAATACTGAAGAAAATGATACCTTAAAAAATAGATTAACTCAAATGGCAAAAGAGGCCCAAAAAGCCAATGAGAAGAATGCATTAAAAAATCAAATTGCCCAGATTGAAAAGGAATTTCAAAACTCATTGAAGAGAATAATTCCTTCAAAATTAGATTGGAGCAAGTGGAAGCTAATGACTTTATGAGGAATCAATATACTATAAAACAGATCCAAACAATGAAAAAATAGAAGGCAATGTGAAATATCTCATTGGAAAAAACACTGACCTGGAAAATAGATCCGGGATAGGTAATTTAAAAATTATTGGACTACCTGCAAGCCATTATCAAAAAAAGTGCCTAGGGGTGGCTAGGTGGAACAGTGAATAGAGTACCAGCCCTGGAATCAGGAGGACCTGAGTTCAAATCCAGCCTCAGACACTTAACACTTACTAACCATGTGACCTGGGGCAAGTCACTTAACCCCAACTGCCCTGCCTTTCCCCCTCCAAAAAGGAAAAAAAAAAAGGGCCTATAAATCATCATTCAAGAAATTCTCAAGGAAAATTGCCCTGATGTTCTAGAACCAGAGGGAAAAATACAAATTGAAAGAATTCACCCATCACCTCTTGAGAAAGATCCCAAAAAGAAAACTCCTAGGAATATTATAGCCAAATTCCAGAGTTCCCAGGTCAAAGAGAAAATACTACAAGCAGTCAGGAAGAAACAATTTGAGTATTGTGGAAACACAATCAAGATAACACTAGCAGCTTCTACATTAAGGGATGGAAGGGCTTGGAATATGATATTTTGGAGGTCAAAGGAACTAGGACTAAAACCAAGAATCACTTACCCAGCAAAACTGAGTATGATGCTTCAGGGGAAAATATGGTCATTCAATGAAATAGAGCACATTCAAGTATTCTTTTTTTATTTTTTAAGCAATTGAGGTTAAGTAACTTGCTCAAGGTTACACGGCCAATTATTTCTGGGTATGGTGCTGAGTATCTGAGCCCGGATTTGATCCAGGTCCTCCCGAAACTGGAGCCAGTGCTCTTACTCGCTGAGCCACCTGGCTGCCCCTAAGCAATTGGGGTTAAATAACTTGCTCAAGGTTACATGGACAGGTGATTCTGGGTGGGTGCTAAGTGTCTGAGCCCGGGATTCGATCTCCAGGTCTTCTCAACACTAGAGCCGGTGCTCTTACTCGCTGTGCTACCGCCCCGACATTCAAGTATTCTTGATGAAAAAAACAGAGATTAACAGAAAATTTGACTTTCAAATACAAGAAGCAAGAGAAGCATGAGAAAGTAAACAGGCAAAAGAAATCATAAGGAAATTATTAAAATTGAACTATTTTCATTACTACATGGAAAAAATTATAATTGTAACTCATGAGACTTCTCAGTATGAGGGTAGTTGAAGGGAATATACATGTATACATACATGTATATGTATAGGAGATTACATGTGTATATAAATACATATGTGAGTGTGTGCATATGTGTCTACATATATACATAGACAGAGGGCACAGGATCAATTGAAAAGGAAGGAATTATATATAAAAAATAAAATTGAGAGGTGAGAGAGGAATATAATGAGGGAAGTAGAAAAGGAGAAATAGAGTAGGGCAAACTATCTCCTATAAAAGAGGCAAGTGAAAACTGTTACAATGGAGAGGAAGAGCAGGAAGGTGAAAGGGAATGGGTCAAAAGTAGTCTCATTGAATTTGGCTTAAGGAGGGCATATCATACACACTCATTTGTGTATCTTACCCTACAGGAAAGTAGGGGGAAAGGGGATAAGAAGGGAGATGATAGAAAGTAGGGCACATTGTGGGAGAGCGTAGTTAGAAGTATATACATTTGAAAAGGGACAGGGTCAAAGGAGAAAATAGAATACCTGGGGGGAGCAGGATAGGATGGAGGGAAATATAGTCTTTCACAATATAAATAGCATGGAAAAGTTTTGTATAGCTACACATATACAACCTATATTGAATGGCTTGTCTTCCCAGTGGGGGTGGGTGAAGAGGGAAGAAGGGAAAGAATTTGGAAATCAAAGTTTTAAAAACAAATGTTAAAAAAAGTTTTTTACATGCAACTGGGAAATAAGATATACAGGTACTGGAGTATAGAAATCCATCTTGCCCTACTAGAAAGTTAGAGGGAGTTTGGGGGAGAATATAAGAGAGATCAGGTTGGGTGAAGGGGGTACTCAGTAGGCTTGCTATATTGAGGTTGTGGGTAGGGGAAAGATGGGGAGAAAATTTGTAACTCAAAATCTTGTGGAAATAAATGTTGAAAACTAAAAATAAATTTTTAAAAAGCAAAATAAATAGTAAAAACAAAAGTAAAAGGACAACCTCTGCCCTCAACTAGATCGCAATATAAAAGGAGAGACAAAATACAAAAGAAGGCAGGAAATGTTGGGAGGGGAATGTACTAGGGTATACTTTGTGCTCAGTATGATGTTCAGTGAAGTTGAAACCAGGCAGGGCAGCAAATGCAAGGTAAAGTTATATAACTGTTCAGTTTCTGCCTACCTTAAAGGAAGGTGTTGTGAGGGATTTGATGCTCTACCTTCCAGCCCTCCAATCAGAGGAGAGAAGAGGCTGAGGGAGTTGTAGTCAATCGAGGTGGTATAGTAATAATGACCTTATACTGGAAGGGGCATCTAGTTCTATGCAGTTGAAACAGGCTGAGTGGCAGGCAATTTGTTTCTAAGACCCTTCTCTTTTCCAGATACCATGAACTACTCCTGAAAATATTTAACTTGTAAATTTTGTCAGTATCCCATAGTAGAGCAAGAGTTGCTTTCTAACTTAGGGAAAAATATAGGTTCAAATCCCACCATTGACCAATTGTGTGACCATCAACAATTCACTTTACCTCCTACTGTGCTAGGAAGACTTTAATTTGAAGAGAAGTTTCTAATCTGCAATGATAGAAGGAATTTACTTATCCAGGAATTCCCTAGAACAATAAAGTTATAAATTCGGTTGCTATCTCCTGTTCCTCTACCTACTGCAAAAGCTGTATGGTGTTACCAGTATTATTTTCTTTTTATTTCATTTGACCCTATGTTTTCTCCTTAGTGAACCATTAACTAATGCCTTAAGAAATAGATTATTCTTTCTAAGTTCAGCCATTTACCTACAATGCTTGACCTCTTCCACATAAAAAGGCAGGCAACTTGGAAGTGTTCTTTTAGTCAGAAGTTGATAGAGCTAGCCCTAGGGAAAATGGTGAGATTAAAAAAATATCATTTTAGTATTTTCCTTTACTCCCAGGCATGCCTTTGATCCTCCTGCTCCCATTTCTTGCCATGTATATACTCCCTTTTGCTATCCTAAATCAACAGGGCTTATTTTTGTTATGGCCACACTTTTTCACTCTCTATCTGTAGGGTAACTAGTTGGTACAGTAGAAAAAGAGTTGGTCCAGGAGTTAGGGAGACCTGAGTTTCAGTCAAAGCTTAGAAGCTTACTAACTTTGTGACTCTGGACCAGTCACTTAGACTCTAATCCTCAGATCCTCATTTGCAAAATGCAGAGAATAATCTTGGGGTTGTTGGGAGGATTTAATGAAACAACTTAGATAATGCACTTTGCAAATATTGAAGCACCATATAAATGATAGCTTATCTATAATCAGTAATAGCAGTTATACTAGAAAATAGAAGTAGTACTGTAATCACCCTCTCAAGGTTCTCTGTCCTTACTAGTTATTACCTGGAAATAATCTTGACAAGTTATTGTATGCTGCCTGCACAGTGGAAGGACAATTTAGCCTAACATACTATCCTAGGTAATATGTACATTTTATTAGTGTCCTCCTGGATACATACATACATACATACATATATATATATATATATATATATTTCCAAACTAAAAAGCACTAAATTTAATGGTGGGAATGTCCATCCAGGTAAGAAGAAAGAATGGTTTCCAAGCAGGCTTAGTAGGGGACATTTGGGAATGATTAAGAAGACTTTTGACTCTGTCATACATTACTATTGACAACTGGTGCCAATGCCTTTGGTCAACTCTAAAAATGGATCTTCACTGAATTATACAAACTCTTTGACTCAGGACCCTTGGGGTCAATTATATTGAATTCATTTTTTGTACATATTTATTAGGCTACTACTATATTTAAGACCAGATTCTTAATATATGTTTTATTTATCTGTCTGAGTTGTTTACAACAGCCCAGTGCATATCACTTTTCTGTTTAAAGTATCTGAGAAAAGTAAATCCATCATTACTGAAAGGATGCTCTCTATAATTAGGCTTTAGTGATAACCACACACATGGATGTTGGATGACCCAAAAATCCTTAAGCAGTTGCTATATGGCTAAGAAAATAAAGCAGATGTAAACATAGTAGCTAAAAGAAGCATTATTGGCCTCATATGGTTTTTCTAATCTGCTATTTAAAGCCCAGTGCAATCTGGCTTCAACCCACTTTTTTAGGCATTTCATATAATTCCCCTAGATTAATTCTACAATCCAGTCAAACTGGACTACTGCAAGTCAATCAAACTGTATCCTACAGTGAAAATATTTTAAAGATCAATGTAGCTTTATACTTATCGAGTATAACTCACATTTTACAGGTGAAGACACTGAAATCCAGAAAGTTAAACATCCTGCCTAGAGTCACAAAAGCAGTCACTAGTACAATGCAGCTTATCATAAAATCTTTATGCACCTTGGAATGATTCTCATGAGACCCAAGTGTTGGTCTCACCTTTGCTATGGTACCGAATCTTTCTTAATGAATACCAGTTTCTTTGTCTGTAGAATGAGGTTACGTTAGAAATTCTCTCTTTTTTTTAAATCCTAAGAAAAGTGCAAGAATTTCTATCCTAACTTGGTCTGTTTCAGTTTATTTCTCAGAATAATCTTGGTTTGCTAAGTTCCACTAATCATTATGACTAAAAGAAAATAACTATTTAATACTAACAACTCTGTTCTACTTAAGCAATTTTTATATACTGAGCAAAAACTTAGAGAGTAAAGAGAACTTTGAAAATGATTATTATTTTAAAAATTCTTTATAGGCATCTCTTTTATAACCTGGAACTGTAATCTTTGATAGTGATAACAGTGAAAAAAGTCTTTAAAACCAATGCTTATAACTTAATGAAGCTACTTGTAGATTTGCCTTTCTTTCTTAATACCCTATCATCATTGTCTTTCCACTTAAAAAGTTTAATTCTGATGCTAGTGTTATAATTTTTGCTGAAATCACATTCAATTCTTTGTCCTCTTGTTCACCTTCAGATGAACCCAGTAGCTGTAGTTTTCTACTGAAAATTCACATGAAAAGAATCTGGAGATGAAAAGAGAGCTTTTGTTTTATACACACACACACATATACATATATATATATATTTCTGAGAAATTCTACAATCATTGGAGTAAAACTTAAATTGTATTTTACTGACAAATGATTATGATTATTTTTTTTGGCTTCCAATAATAGTTCAATTTTTAAAAAATACAATGACATATAGAAAGTGAGTTAGAATTGTCTTTAAAGATATCATTTAACTTTGATATTTTGGACTTGGTTTCCATGAGAACTTAAGTGAATGGAAGCAAAAATTATAGAAGCAACTATATCTGAAAAAGAAAATTTAGACCATATAATAGCATTACAAGAGAGAATATAATTCCGCATCTGCCATGGCAGGGGCAGTGAGGGTGGAAAGGGAACATTATTCAGCTGGAGGAATTTACTAGGGTACATTTCTTAGAATGTATGTCTGGCATTGAAAGATAATAAAATAAGACAAGGACTCTGGTGGAGTCTTCTGAGTGAAAATTTAAAAAAAATGGCTAGTCAAGGACATGGGAGTGATTAGAAACAGAAAAAAATAGCTGAAGACTGAAGACAAGGCAGAAGAAGTTTTGTGTGTGGGAACAAGAGTGTATTAATTCTGTAACAGTAGGATTAATGGAGATTGAGGAAAGAGGATAATGGTATAATCCCCTCTAATAATCATGCATATTAGGAGGATAGGGGAAGATTTTATTATTTGATTTATCTTTGCTGTTTTATATCTGTGTGTCTTAGTGCTATGCTTCTGCTTTAAGCAAACAAAACAAAACAAAAACTACTGTCAGTGTTGAAATAGAAGCTAGAGATATTATATTACATGAATTAAAATAATGTTGGTTTTCAATTAAACCTCAATTAATCCAAGAGGTTATTCAGATGGTAACAAGAAATTAACTTTTTTATTTTTTAAAAGTTCACTCATTTATTTATAACATGTTATTCTTTTTAAATTTTGAATTCCAAATTCTCTTTTCCTTCTACACCTATCCAGTCTACTGAGAAGGCACACAAAATAATATCAATTTTGCATGTGAACCTGGGCAAAACATATTTCTATATTAGTCATATCACAAAAAAAGGAAAAAATAAAGAGAGGAAGCTATTTTTATATCACACTCAGATTGGGGCAGTTTTCCTTAACAATTTCTTGAAATAAGATGCCTAAGTTCTTTTTACTTTCATTATGCCTTTCAGGTAGTTTGATAATCTTTAAATTACCTCTCCTCAATCTATTTTCCAGGCAGTTTTTTTTTCAGATGGGATATTTTACATTTTCTTCTATTTTTTTTATTCTTTTGACTTTGCTTTATTATTTCTTGGTATCTCATGGAATCATTAGCTTCTAGTTGTCCAATTCTAATTTATAAGGAGATATTTTCTTCAGTGAAATTTTGTATCTCGTTTTATGTTTGTCCTATTCGGTTTTTTTTTTAATTTTTCAAATGCTTTTGACTTTTCCAGTGGATCTCTAAGCCCCATTGCCTGTATATATTATTTCCCAATTACATGTAAAATAGTATTAATAATAGTATATACATACATACATATATATATATATTTGATTTTAAAACTTTGAATTCCAGACTCATTCCCTTCTTCCCTTGTCTCCCACCCTCACTGGGAAGGTAAGCAGTTCAGTATAGGTTGTACATGAGTGGCTAATGTAAAACAGTAACATAGGAGATATACTGTAAAAGACTGACTATATTTCCCTCTCTCCTATCCCACCTCCCATTTGTTCTATTCTCTACTTTGATCCTGTCCCTTTTCAAAAGTGCATGTTTCCAACTTCCCTCCTCCCCAGCCTGCCCTCCCATCCATCATACCCTTTCTCATCCCCTTCCCCCCCCTACTATCCTGGAGGGTGAGATACCCTATTTAGTGTGTATTTCATTCCCTCCTCAAGCCAAATTCAATGGGAATAAGTTTGACCCATTCCCTTTTGCCTTCCTATTCTTCCCCTACATTGTAACCATTTTCCCTTGCCTCTTCTATATGAGATAGTTTACCCCATTCTGTCTCTCCCCACCTCCTCTCATTACATTCCTCTCTCACCTCTTAATTTCATCTTTTAAGTATCATCCCTTCCCGTTAAATTGGTCCTGTGCCCTCTATCTATATATACCTGTAAACATATATACACACATTCACATATGTTTTCATATGCCCATATATCATCATATATAGACATTATACATATTTCCATTCCCTTCAACTATTGAGAAAACTTTCATAACTTACAATTATTGTTTTTCCATGCAGGAATGTTAATAGTTCAACTTTGATAAGTTCCTTATGATTTCTTTTCCCTGTTTACCTTCTCATGCTTGTCTTTCTTCTTGTATCTGAATGTCAAATTTTCTATTTAACTCTGGATTTTTCAGCAAGAATGCTTGAATGTCCTCTATTCCAATGAATGACCATATTTTCCCCTGAAACATGATACTCAGTTTTGCTGGGTAGATGACCTTGGTTTTAATCCCAGCTCCTTTGACCTCCGGAATATCATATTCCAAGCCATTCTATCCCTCAGTGTAGAAGCTGCCAGATCCTGGGTTATACTGATTGTGTTTCCACAATACTCAAATTGTTTCTTCCTGGCTCTTTGTAATATTCTCTCCTTGATCAGGGAATTCCAGAACCTGGCTCTAATATTCCTAGGAGTTTTCTTTTTGGGATCTTTTTCAGGAGGTGATCGGTGGATTCTTTCAACCTCTATTTTGCCCTCTGCTTCTAAAACATCAGGGCAGTTTTCCTTGAGAAATTCCTGGAGGATGGTTTCTAGGTTCTTACTTTGATCATGGCTTTCAGGTAGTCCAATAATTTTTAAATTATCTCTCTTGGATCTATTTTCCAAGTCAGTGGTTTTTCCCATGGGATATTTCACATTGCCTTCAATTCTTTCATTTGTTTGGATCTGTTTAACAGCATCTTGATTTCTCATAAAGTCATTAGCTTCCATTTGCTCCAATCTAATTCTGAAGCAATGATTCTCCTCAGTGAGCTTTTGATATTCTTTTTCCATCTGGCAAATTCTGCTTTTTAAGGCATTCTTCTCCTCCTTGCCTTTTTGAGCCTCTTTTGCCATTTCAGTTAGTCTATTTTTTTAAGTGGTGTTTTCCTCAGTCAGGCTGTTGACTCTCATTTTGTAATTTTCTTGCATTGTTCCTATTTCTCTTCCTAATTTTTCCTCCACTTCTCTTATCTGCTTCTTAAGGTCCTCTTTGGCCTTTAACCAGCTCGTATTTTCCTTTGAAGCTTTTGGTGCAGGAGTTCTGACTTCCCTGTCTTCCTCTTGTTCCATGTTTGCTCCTTTTTGTCCCCAAAATAGGATTCTAATGTTGTAATCTTCTGTCTGCTTTGTTTACTTTGCCTGGTCATGTTGCCCTGCAGTCACTTGCCCCTGGGCTTTTTGCCACAGTAGGACTCTGCCACCAGACAGAGGAGCTTTTATCCCAAATGCTGTGGTTGTCTCAGCTGCCAGAGGTATTAGATGGGTGCCCTCTCTGAGGTCTCCACATGCTCTGGCAAGCTGGACCCACATCCCAGGACCTCCACCCTAGACTGCAATCCAGATCCAAGAAGGTTAAAGCAAGAGCGATTATCCCTCAAAATAGTGATTGGTCCCCCTAGACTCTGCAGGCTAGGAGCTGAAGCTGCCACGTGGCACTGGCTGGCTGTGCTGGCATCTCAATGGCTTCTTGCCCTGGGGGCAAAAGCCACATACTCCCACTTACTGGGTCCCAACATCCAGACTGCACTGACTTCTCACTTTGTCCTTCACATCTATGTGTTGATAAATCTGGAAATGGCCACAGCTGCTGCTCATCTGCAGTACCTCCAACTGGGGGCTGGTCAGGCTGCTCTGGGGCTAAAGCCTTGGAGTGGGGCTGGCCTCAGCTCCCAGAGCTCTGTGCTGGCCGATTCCTGCAGGCCTGCCAGGCTGTCCTTACCGGGAGGTCAGCTTCTCTTTGTCATCTTCTGGGTTCTGCACCTGCAAAGGTTGTTTAGAGTCCCCTTTTTACATGGATTGGGGAAGGTGGGCCTATTTTGTTTTTTAAGGAGCTCTTTTCTTCAGTGACTTTTTAAATCTTTTATTGTTAGTCTAATTGTGTTTTCTAAAGCAATCATTTTCTTCAGTATTTTTTTTGTGCTTCTTTTACCAAACTGTTCATTCTCTTTTCATAATTTTCTTGCATTACTCTAATTTATTTCTCCAATTTTTTCTCTAGCACTCATATATTTCTTTAACTCTTGCAGTAATTTTTGTTGGGCTTGGCTCCTGTTAGCATTTTTCTTCAAGACTTTAGTTGTAACTGTTTACTTGTTTTCTTCTTTTGAGTTTGCTGCCCTGCTACCAAAGCTTTTTATGATCAAGTTCTTCTTTGTTATTTTGTTGTGCTCATTTTTAAACCTATTTCTTCACCTTGAACTTTATGTTAAATTTGGGATATGCTCACCTGGGATGGGGAGGCACTATCCTAAGCTTCAGGCTTTCTTGGGATGTTGTTTTTATTGTTAGTTCTGGAGGTCTGCAGGTTTTCAGTGTTTCCAAGTTGGTGTGATGTGAGGAGGGGTATAGTAACTACTTTTCTGCTCTGTGCTCTGGTCTTTACTAAGGAACGGTCCCTGCTTTCTTGCAACTACAAATACTCTACTTTGGAACCATGACTTAAAACTGCTTATGGGCATTAGAGGTACCAATTAGTACAAGGTGCATCTGATGCCAGCAATGGGTCCCTTGTAATCTCTTTGTGATCATCTGTCCAATCCCCTCTAAAGATAAGGGAATCTGAAGATGTCCCCTGCCCCTTAATAAGCCTAAGGGAATTGGATGACCTTCCCTGATTTGAAAATATACTATGCCCCCTAATAGGCTGAATGTGATCACATTCAGTGAATGTGTGGTGGGAGGGGTTTGCCGAGGGGTGGAGCTGAACCCAACAGGAGAAGCTTACTTAGGGGAGGCTTGTTTTTTAAGAAAGTCCATATCATGTTACTTTGTAATTAGGCTGTGGGTCATAAGGGTTGTAATGTTCTCTGACCCTGGAGAAGACTACATATACCTCTGAGGTGGGGTTTTGCTTTGAGGGTCACTTTGGGAAGAGTTGTGTGATTTGGTCAGATCAGACTCTGGCAAGCTGTTAAGCCCTCCCCAACTTTGAAAACCCAGATGTTGGTCCTTTTCTCTTTGATAACTCTGTAGGTATGTGATGGTCAGATAGCTAGAAGCCCTGTCCCTTGGTTTGTTGAATTGTGTTATTTTCTCTGTCTCTTTTTTTTTGTCTGCTTGTAACTTCTGTTTGTATTTTCTCTGAAGTTCAGGGTGCTGAATTTTTCCCCTGGACTAGGTAAATGATATATATTTGATTAAACTAAGATTATTTTTCGAAAAGCAAATCAAAGAACCTGTGCTAGCAGCCATCCTGGGTATGTTAGGGTGCTTGCTGCTACATCCCTTTATAATCTCTGGGCTAAGAACTCTAGAAACTGCTGCTGCAACCACCTGGGAGTGCTCTGGATAGGCCTCCTCTCTGGTGTCAAAGACAGCTTTTACTAACCTCCTAAGTTGTCTTAGTCTAGAAGAACATCTCCCGACCTTTTATTGACTCTGCCACTGCAAAATTTGATTTGAGGTATTATTTTAAAGTTTTGTGAATGACAATATTAGGATAGTTCAGTTGGGTTGCTGCCTTTATTTACCATATTGTTTCCAGAAAGAAATTTGCTTAAATATAGTTAAATAAATAAAAATATACACATCAACAAAAATTTTCTACCTACAAACCACTTAAGGGGTTTTGTAGATACATGTAATTTGTATAAGTATAATAATACATGTAAAAATATTTTACATGTATAACATGTAAAATGGTGTTTTAAAAAAGACTGACGAAAACATATCAGATGAGAAGACGTTTGGCCTTTTAATGAATATATATGTATATATTTATATTTAAACTTTTAATTGCATTTTCAGAGGTGTCAGCACTGATTAATAAATATAATAAAAGAAGGAGCTAAAGTTTCAAGAGTTTGTCCTATGTAAATTCCATTCAATATTTTTTTTTAAAGCAATTGGGGTTAAGTAAGTTGCTTAAGGTTACACAGCCAGTTATTTCTGGGTGTGGTGTTAAGTATCTGAGCCCAGATTTGATCCCCAAGTCATCCCGACACTGGAGCCAGTGATCTTACTTGCTGTGCTATCTGGCCGCCCCTCCATTCAATATTTCTTAAGCAGCTAGGTGGCGGAGTGGACAGTACACAGAGTGGGCCTAGATTCAGGAATACTTAAGTTAAAGTGCAGTCTCAGACTCTTAATATTTGTATGACCCTGGGCAAGTCATTTAGCCTCTGTTTGTCTCAGTTTCTGCAACTGTAAAATAAGTATAAAAATAGCACTTCCTCCCAAAGTACTCACACATGTAGATATTTCTGTTTGGATTTTAAACTCCACACAACCTGCTTCCATATTTCCAGACTGATTTCACAATACTGTCCTTCATTAACTCTATGCTTCAATCAACCTGGTAAGGCTGGTAAGCCTTGTATGTAAACCACATCCCTTGACTGGAATATTCTCCCTTTTCATTTCCATGACTTGAAATTTCTTGTCTCCCTCAAAACTCAGCGAAAGTTCCACTTCTTACATGAGGAATTTTCATGATCCCTTCCTTTGTTAGTTTCCCCTAAATCATATTGTATTTACCATTATATATACTTTACACTTATCAGCATATGTTGCACCTCCATCACAATCCACAATCCATAGACTCTAATCTTCCTGAGGAGTAAAATAATCTTTGCAGCCCTAGTATAATGATGCATAATACATTATATAATATATAATAGTCTTCGCAGCATACAAGAGGAAATTTTTTTAAAAGTTTGTTGAAATGAATTTGAATGACAATGAATGGATTATTATTCTTGTTGCCTTTGTATATAACAAAACCAAATACTGAGAACTTTCACATTTTCCACTCAACTTTAAGTTATTTATATCTCATAGTTTTTACTATGGGGGAAAAATCAATATCAACATTATTTATTTCTTCCATTGGGCAAGGATTCGAGTCATGATTCTTAGTACCATCTACTTTCTTACTAGAGTTCAGCCACCATCATTATAGAAGTGGAAAGGGTTTGTATTATAATTGGGGTCATTTTTTATTTGTCTTTAATTTTTAGGTTGCCATGACCAAAGAGTTCATCATGTTTTGAGCAGCCTGGTAGTTATATAACACCCTCTCCCCACCCCACCTCATGTTTAGCTATGCTGGTCCCGGAAACCAGACAGTCTGTCATTAGGATTGCATTTGAAGTCTTTTTAGCATGGTAGGACCTGTGAGAATTTGAACTCATCTGACATAGCCTTTGATACTCTGTGGTTTCTTCTATGCCATCAGAGTTGGCTTTCTAGGTAATAAAACCACATTTATACAACCTGGCCACAAGATACCTGTGGTTCTTTCAGCTAGAGGAGAATGAGAAGGGGTTATGGGCCAGATCCTCCATGTTCTCTTTTATTATGTTAAATAAAATGTACTCTGTGAAAGACTGGAAGAAAGGATTTTAAGGGAACAGCAAATAGGAAAGAGAATTTCATGAGGAAGAGGTGAGCCTAGATCTACATTAGAAAGGTGACACAATAAACAAGTTAGAGCTTTAAGTTACCTCAGAAGCCATCTAGTACAATTCCCTTATTTCACTACTTAGGAAACTGAGAAATAAAGTAACTTTTCTAAGGTAATAAATTACAGAGATGAGATTCAGAATCTGATCCTTTAACTCTTAATCCTCCGCCCTTTCTAATATAGCACACTGCATCAGGGAGATAATTGATGAAGTTGTTAATTCCTAAAAAAACAAACAGCCTCATTTTCACTTACTGTATACACATGTAAAGTAGGGAGCAAGGCAGTGTAGTGGATAGAGCACTGAGCTTGGAGTCAGGAAGACCTGAGTTCAAATGTGGCATCAAATGCTTACTAGATTTGTGGTCCTGGGAAGTCACTTAACCTTTATTTGACTCAGTTTCCTCTACAGTAAAATGGGGACAATAATAACATTTACCTCCCAGGATTGTTGTGAGTATAAAATGAGATTATTTTTGTAAAGTACTTGGTAAAACTTAAAACACTATATACAAGCTAGAGATTGTTACCTCTCCCATCTATAATACAGTTTGTAGGACAATTGCACATTTTCCCTGGAGATAATTGTATTTGTATTGTTATATATACATTTTTTTTAACACACACATTTTACCTCTTAAGTTTCCTTGCAATTTGGTTTATCTACTCTCCATAAAAGGATGTGATGTGGCACAAAGATTGCTGGATTTGGTATTATAGGACCTATTTTTCATTACTGGCTCTACTGATTTCTAACCGCGTGGCTTTGATAAGTCCCTAAAACCCTCTAAACATCTTTTCCTTGTATGTCAAATAAGGTTTTGGGAGTAGATGAGATTTAATTTCAGTTTCAGCTCTAAATCTATGATTATATGAAATTATTCCTTGAAAGGTCAACAACAATCTGTAGATTCTTAAAGTTGATGAATATCTCATTACAAAATTCCACAATGGCATTATCATGAAATTATTCATATGTTGGCATATTATCATTATTAACAGATTCTCAGCTTTGTATAATGGGTGGTATGCTGAACCCAGTGTCAGGAAGAACTTATTTCAAATTTAATGACATTTATGAGCTATGTGATAATGGTCAAGTCACTACCTATCTGAGCCTCAAAAATGAAGGGTTTGGACTAAGTGGTCTCTGAGGTTCCTTCTAGCTTTAATTCCTAAATCCTATTGTGAATATGCACCTCTCTTCCTTGGTGAGGAAATATTATAGTATATTACATATACCATCTGACACAGTTGGTCTATTAGATAGTTTTGCTGAACTATTTCTCTCTTCTTTTTTTTTTTTTAATCTTTGTGCACAATTGCTGAGTATGGGAGTAGGAGAGATATTTGAAAATACATGTGATGTAATAGCAAAAAGCATCAATATTTTTATTTAAAAATTTAATTTACTTTCTTATACATCTTCAATTTATTACTTTATTGGGCTTGTTATTCTTTGGATATGAAGTTCCTTTATATATGCCTCCCCTAATACTCCCCTTTATACCATCATCCAAAGAATCTAAGTTTTGTTATTGCTCTGTAGTTCATTTTTGTTTTTCTGTCAATACCCCCTCACTTTCTTTAAATTGTATTTATTAATTGTACTGGATCATCTTTTTACTTATCCATTTTTAATATTCTCTCCTTTTTCTTGATGGTTTTTCCTATATTTCTTTCCCTTCCCCCTTTTTTTTGGTATTTATTGCTACTTTTAGGTGATAAAAGTAAGCTGGGCCTACACACAGCCACTCACTCTACCATATCACTAGATAGTCCTAAAGAAATTAAGTGTGGCAAGAAATAAGGTTACATCTTTCTTTTAGACAGGAGAGAGGGACAGATTGTATATCAGTATTGAGAAATTTGGGGGAGGGGAGATAAGACCTTTGAATGATCTCAATCTTCAGTGAAGAGAGAAGCCAATTTATCATTCATGGAGGTGGGGGTGTGCATCCAAATTACTTTTCAGTGGCTTTTTATAGCCAATTTTATTATTTAACTAATGTCATTCTTCCACTCTCCCTAGCTAATGTGATTCAGATTTCATTGTTCATACATATTAAGCTTGGGCAAGCATTTGGCAAAATGTTAAAATGACACCCTCGCCTTCTCTCCTTCTGCTACTGAATAAAATTACAAGAAAAATACAGTAGTGGGCGCAGGCATTTCTACCTTCAGCTCTATCTTCCTGCTTTGGTGGTTCTGATAACCTCCTGTACCACTTTCCCACCTGTTCTTGGACTGAGATGGCCTCCTTTCCCTTGAGTTAAAATTAAAAATTGTATAATTACTGTTTTGCATAGGGAGAGGGAACACTTGCATATGTTAATTAGTTCTCTTTTTAAATATCCCAGAGTATTTGATATAACACATTCTTATACATACACAAGTCAAATGTATCATATGTTCATGAATGTATTTCATGATGGTGTTTGTTGAGAGCCTTGCACTAGTCTAGGAGATAGATGACAGATTTTAATTTCAGCTCCATTACTTACTATGTAAGTGACCTTCAGCAAGTCATGTTACCTCTTTGAGGTAAATTTTGTTTCTCATCTTAAAAATATAGGTGCAAAATGAGAATGACTTGACTTAAATACAGGATGATTGTGAATTAAAGACTAAATAACACATGTTGATTAACTTTGACAATTGTAAATAAAGTAAAATACAAGTTTAAAGTGGTATCAATATTGTATCTATATAGCTAATATATATGAGTACATGTATGTCTCCATAGTCTATACATATGTACCTATATTTTATATATGTGAATATACATGGTGTACGTGAAATATTTCATTCATTTATGCACTGGACAATCCTTTCATGATTACTGGCATTCATATTTATAATGATATATCATACAAATATGTGTGTATACATACATACATACAAACATACATACTCCTGCTAAAATTGGTACCACTTTGTTTAAATTCATTGTCCAGTTGTTTCAGTACTGTTCCACTTGTGTGACTCCATTTGGGTGTTTCTGTGACAAAGATACCGGAGTGGTTTGCTATTTCCTTTTCCAGCCCATTTTACAGATGAGGAAACTGAGGCAGGGTTAAGTGACTTTCTCAGAGTCACATTACTAGTAAATGTCTGAGGTCAGATTTGAATTCAGAAAGATTAGTCTTCCTGACTCTGAGCCCAGACTTCTATCCACTGTGCCACCTACCTGCCCATAAATGTATGTAGCACTTTACAATGATTAAAATATACTTATATGTGTGCATGTATGTATGTATAAATATATGCATATCTGTATAAACATATATATCACTTTATTTTTATTCATAATAATCATTTTATGGAGGTAAGGACACATTTGTTATTCTTATTTTTAATATGGATATGTATTGTTAAACCTGGCCCATGATTTTCTTAGGATAGTGAACGCCCACTTAAGAAACTCTATCTGCCAGTCAAAATCAATAAAACTTGAATCCATGTTTTCTTGACTGATTCTCTATTATCCCCTAATACCTTCCATACTTTAGGAAAATGCAATATAAGTGTGTAATGATATGTTTAAAAGATATGCATTTTTTAAAAATTTAATTTCATCTGTAATGCAGTTTGTAGGACAATTGCACATTTTCCCTGGAGATAATTGTATTTGTATTTTTATAGGTTTTTTTTTAATATTTCACCCATTTTTTCACTTTTGTTTTAAAAATTATAGCTTAAATATATATATATTTTTTATTTAAAATGCATGGTTTTGGCTAAATTCCTAATGTTCTTAGAAACGTAGTTGAGAGAAGGAAGATCACAGAATCTCAGAGTTAGAAGGAATTTCAGAGGTCATTGAGTTCAATTTAGAATCTGAAAAAGAATCCCCTAGACAGTTTACCAAGGAAGTCATCATTCAGCCTTTATATCATAGAATATTACTTTGTGGTTTATTCACTGTCTAAATCTGGACGTCTCATCTCTTGGGAAGAATTGGAAATGCAGATACAAATACTGTTACATTTGCTTTCTATTTTTTAAAAGAGGGTAATGCATCTGGGATTGGGATTTTTGATCAAATTTTGAACCTAAATCATAGAACATGATTGGAATCATGTATAGTAGAACACTGACAATCTGTTCCTTTATTTTTAACTTAAAGTAGGAAGAAGAAAACTATGTAGCAAATTCAATTAGTCCCTTGGAGTCATGTGCATCTAATCCTAAGAAACTTAGATATACATGCATATCCATAAATATGCATCCAATATACAATGTATGAGAGGCAGCAGGGCATAATGTAGTAAGCTCAAGTGAATTCAAGTGATATGCCTCTGACAAATACTGACTGTGTGACCCTAAGAATGTCACAATTGTAGGCAACTTTGTAAGACAATGTTTTGCAGAGAATTTGACAATCTGCATTGGTAGTGGGAGCTTTCTTATTAGAGACCTAATGAAATCTAATTAAGTCACAGGACTGGTCCCTAATTATATGCCATAAAATATTCACAAAAGGGGGCAACTAGGTGGCACAGTGAATGGAGCACCAGCCCTGGAGTCAGGAGGACCTGAGTTCAAATCTGGCCTCAGACACTTACAAAAACTAGCTGTGTGACCTCGGGCAAGTCACTTAACCCCAAATTGCCTTCCAAAAAAAAAAGAGGAAACAAATATGTGCCTACTTGTACATATATACAGGAGGATTTATTTGTGGATTTCATTTTGCAAAATATTTAGTGGTCAAAGAATCATTTGTTGGGAGAAATTCTTTGGATTACAGGTGCATCTATAGCTTGGTGATGACTTGATTAAATGAGGCAAGCCACAAATTCCAAAAAGATTTGGTGGTGTCTTGAGAGGCCAGTGATTGTAGGTGGCTGAGTGTGGTGGTCAGTGTAGTCCTGGGATACATGGTAAGAAACTTCAGTGGGTCTTTCTGTTATTTAGTTGTGTCAGTTGTGTCCAGCTCTTCATGATCCCTATGACCCATGGGGTGTTCTTGCAAAGGTAATGAGGTAGCTTGTCATTTCCTTTTTCAGAAGCAATTCGAGGTTAAGTGACTTGCCCAAGGTCACATAACTAGGAAGTTTCTGACTCTGGATTTTAAATCTGACACCAAGCCCAGAGCTCTATCCACTGTACCACCTAGCTGCCTCTCCTCAGGTCTGGCCGGAAACACCACACTGTTATTGTGTGCCCACCACATACCTTTTGCTATCAACCCCTACATACTTTCTAAAATCTTTGAACTAAAGTCATTAAATTTAGGAAAACAGATGCAAAATATTCTCCAAAATTAATTATACAAGACAATAATGCTAGTACTGAAATATTAATAAGGGTCCTGAGAGACTATTCAGTTATTTTTTGCTCCAAATATAGTAAATTTCTCCTCATGTATTATACATTGTTTAAATTTATGTAATAAATATCTTCAATATCAAAAATAAAGTAAGGATGATAAGGCAGAAAAATGTCAGACTTCAAGTTACAGCATCAATGCTGTGAATTTAAAAAGACTGTAGCCTTCTTCCATTGTGCTGAGGAGGGAGATGACTTTTGGTCCCTTTGGCAGGTATGAAAGATGGCAGGTAGCCCAGCACAGGCCCAGAAAATTCGTACTACTTTACTGAGTTACTTTTTATGACTTTGATGTTATATTTCATAAATGCATTTTTCTTTGTATTTGTGTATGTCATTTTCCATCATCTGGAATAGAATGCACTGGCTAGGTCTTACAGTTATGGTTTTAAATGATTACTGACACAAATAGTATTCTGAAACAGGCAAGTAGTGTGAAGTCCCAATGTTAGGGGAAATTTTGATAACAGATAGTGTTTAAAGTAAGTATATGAACATATATGCACACACTACATACCATATTACAGATATGTACATATTACATACCACACACATAACCACATCTTTACATCAATATCTATGTGTGTATGCAATATATATATACATATATACATGTGTATGTGTTTATACATACATTCCTGCTACACACATTACATATGTCTCATTCTTCTTGTTTTGTCTATCACTTCTATAGCTATTCTATGAAATCGTTCTGCTGAATGCCATTAAATACATGATATCACTTCTTTTCTGAAACTGAGATTTTTATAATTATTAAATAACTTAAAGAATATTGAGCTTGTGCATATATTATTTTATTGCCGAGTTTTAAAATAATAATTTTAAAAGCTGTATTCAATGGGATAATGAATGCAGTGCAAAAACATGTATATTTTCTATTAAACATTTCTAATACTTTTGGGTAGGTTTAAAAAGTTGAAGTAGGTTATTTTAATAATTTCACATTTTATACATTTTATCTAATATTCCTTACATACATTTATAATTAGTATACCTGGAGCAAACGAGTAACAATGTGAACTAGAAAAGGTTAAAAAAATGTATTTCTTATAAATAAATTACTGAGTTATGTATTATTTATGTTACATAAATTTAAACAATGTATAATACATGAGGAGAAATTTACTATATTTGGAGCAAAAAATAACTGAACAGTCTCTCAGGACCCTTATTAATATTTCAGTACTAGCATTATTCTCTTGTATAATTGATTTTGGAGAATATTTTGCATCTGTTTTCCTAAATCTAATGTCTTTAGTTCAAAGATTTTAGAAAGTATGTAGGGGTTGATAGCAAAAGTATGCATGCGGTGGGCTCTATGGATAAATGTTAAACCAGATGCTATAGGTAACGAGAGAGAGAGAGAGAGAGAGAGAGAGAGAGAGAGAGAGAGAGAGAGAATATTCTCCATCTATTTTAATGTTTGCACATTTCACCCTGCCCTCAACCCAAAATGTATTGACAAGAAAATGCATGGTGTAATCCTACCACTCCTATCTTGACACTCTTATTTCTCAATGTCAAGATTCTATTGGATGAAAGGTTTAAATACTTAACTGAAGCTTTCAGGTCAAATTTAGTAGCAATCTTTTGAAGAAGACTTTCAATACTACAAGCCCAATAATTATAAACTCCCCCAAGTGAATTTCTTTTTACAAATAACCACTTGAATCTTTTCTCTGGAGAAAAGAGGTAAAATGTTAGAAATCTTTTTTTTGTGTGCTAAGAAGAACTATTTGAAAAAGGGAAAAAAGTTTGAACTAATTAATACTGAAAATTTAAAAAAAACTTGAAGGAATAAATCTATAATATTGGAATTTCAGGCATCATGGCAAAGAGAAAGGGAGATATATTGGAGTAGAGGACCTTTCCAGTATTCTGTCTAAGGAGATGCTTAAGCCAGATCAATGCCCTTGAAGAATTCACACTCTAATCTTAAAAAGCACCAAGAAAGAGTATAGATATCCTTGAATCTTAAGAATTAGAAGTATCTATATAGGTAACTTAATTGAATCTCTAGTATGATGTCAAGTGACCCAGCATTCACAGGAAGACCTTCAGGGACAGGCATCTCAGTACCTTCTAAGGTACTGTACATTTTGAAAATGCTAATGGAGGCAAAACAGCATTTCCATTTAAGGGGATTCCAATGGAGTGGGAGATTTGACTAGATATTCTCTAAAAACTATTTCAATGCTTATCTGCTCCAAGTATGTTCAAATCAGCAGTGAATAATTAGGATTTAAGTTACTATCACTGTAGTCTCACCTGTAAAAATCCTACCCTTGATGTCAAGAGATTCCTAAACTATAGTCCTGATTTTGCCATTAGCTCTCTATGAAAATGAAAGATCTTTTATCCCTGGTCCTCTGTGTTTATTATTTATAAAACTAGAGACAATACCAACCCTATATGCCTCAAAAATGAAAATAATATATTATGGACTGTTATTACCTAATATACTAAATATTGATTTTGTCAGCAGTGGGCAATTCTAGAGCAAGAACTCCCCCTTTTTAATCAGCAGAATCACCTGAGCTAATAGGAAACTCTTAGTTGCTTGAGGCAAAGGAGGTTAAATGACTTGCCCAAAGACACAGAGCTGATGCCAGGGATAGGATTTGAATACAACTCTTCCTAACTCTAAAGCTAACTTTCTCCCCATTATTCAGGCTATTCCTTAATAAGATTCTTTTCTTTTAAAGTAAACATTCTATTACATGTAATATTTATTCTAACTCAGTTATTTTGAGACCCTGAAAATAATGAATATCGATGTTACTTAATCATTTAGTCATAGTAACTTTTAATCATATACATAAAGTTGCTGACATTACATACTAAAAGACTGGCTATATTGCTACATTGAATAAAGTGGTCTGCATGATAGGGCATGAGAGATAATTTGCTGTATAAGCTCCTTGAGGACAGGAACTATATTTTGTCCCCTTTTCTGTTCCCAGATCTTAGCAAAGTGCCTGACACATAACAGATGCTTAATAAATATTTATTTATGATTGATTATTATAAAGATTGCCATCTAACATTGGTTCTTTAACCATGTTCTGCCACCAATTAGGTCTCATTTAAACACAATGGGTCTTATTTTTGTTAAAAAAAAAAAAGATGTAAAAAGTGTTCTTTAGGTTATCTAAATATTGGGCTGCTACGTGTTGCAGTGAATAGAGAACTGGCCCTGGAGTCAGGAGGATCTGAGTTCAAATTCAGCCTCATACACTTAACACTTACTAGCTGTGTGACCTTGGGCAAGTCACTTAACCCCAATTGCCCTGCCTTTCCACCTCCAAAAAGCAAAAAAAAAGTTCTCTAAATATCTATAATTCTATGATTATTCCAATGAATATTCCACTTATGTATTTGATTTTTGACATCATATGGACACTCCCGACAAACTGTGTTAGATTTATTTAATTAAAGCTTTCCTAACAGCTCCACTCCTATAGTTTACTCAACAGGTGGTAACATACTTTTAAACCAATTTAACTGTTCCCATGATCTTTCAGAAGAAAAATTTGCTATGTATGCTCCATTTCTAAGGAGTCAAAATGTAATAGGGAATAGACTGGGGGAATAAACATATTTCTACCTCTTGTTTGCATACCTGTAAAAGGAGACCTTACAAGAGGTATTCTGGTACTCCTGAAATGAGAAATGACTTTAGAGCAAGAGGGCCTTCATCTGATGCCTAGATCTGTCATTTGCTAACTATTTGTTGCTAGGCAAATAACTTAAACTCTTTGATTCTCATTTGCTATATGTAATTTACCATGACTTGCAGTAGAATTTGATTTGAGATGACATGATCCTCTTCAAAAACGACTAGCGAACACAACCTGTGAGTAGATGCCTGAATGGGGACCCAGCTTGTTGGATAACTCAGCTTGCCCTCTCCCTCTCCTCTCCAAGGGATGGTAAATTTTGATGACCAGACGTTACTCACTTAACTTGGAGTTTACTGGCTAGTTTGTTCTTCCTTCCTTCCTTCTTTCCT